>NC_060893.1:21532255-21559755 GCF_014805685.1 Silurus meridionalis | reverse complement strand
CACAAAACAGGGTATAAAGAAGGAGATTTGTTCGACCTTGAAAATCAAACAGACGCTTGTCTGTGTCGACCAGCCGACGCTGACATCACACACATCTCCGCACTAAACACTATGTAATGGCTACATAATGGCATTATGGCACTGTGTCTACTGTTTAGTGCACTTATGTGTTCAGGTTGTAGCCTTTTTGTTGTGTTACACAAATACAGTGTTTTGCAAAAGTATTTAGAACCCTGTTTCATACTGTGGAATACAAATGTAAAAAAAACGTTATAAATGAACTATAAATGACTAATAATCAACTGAAGACATTGGATTTACGTTACATTGACGCCATTTAGCAGACGGCCTTATTACATTTATCTCATTCACACAACTGAGCAGATACATCAATAAGGGCCTTGCTTAAGGGCCCTGGAATGGCATCTTGGTGTAACTGGGATTTGAACGACCTTCGGATCCAAAAGCCAAAGACTTAGCCACTAAGCTACCACCTGTTAGCATTATATATGCCAGAGCCACCATTCGCTGCAATTGTATTCTTATATATATATATATATATATATATATATATATATATATATATATATATATATATATATATATATATATATTGCAATTTTGTAAAAAAAAAAAAAGGACAACAGATTAGAAATTTGAATAAGCCATTGTAGGACATTAAGGTTTTTGTTCTAGAACCTCCTCATTGTCTTAAGTATTTCCCTAGATTTTGCTCATCCGAAGAGACTGGGAACGGAACCCCACTCTCTGAAAATAAACATGGCCTTTTGTTAGTTTATGTAAAGTGAAGTAGGACAAAGGGGTTGATCAGTTCAGCAGACAAGGATGAATAGCCTGAATGTGTGTGTGTGTGTGTGTGTGTGTGTGTGTGTGTGTGTGTTAAAGTAAAAGAGGAATCTATTGTTTGAATAGATGCCTGGAGGAGACAGAAAAGCCATGTGGCTTGTTGGATCATGTGCATACGGATCACAAGTCTCTTCACATTCTGTGCCTCAAGGAAGAATAAACACCCAAAAGCAAACACACTTCTTTAACCAAAAAAAAAAAAAAAAAAAAAGCCAGAATAGTGATTCGAGGGTATTTCTCAAAATCAGTCCCAAACTCTGACATGACAGATCAAAGATCAGTGTACTGAAAAAAGTGTGTACTTTGATATATGGTCAGTATTCGTACAGCTAATGTTTGCTTTAACCTTTAAACTTGTGTGGGTTTACTAGGCTACTGCGTTATGCAGAGGTGCAAAGAGTACCTGGAAATCATACATACAAAAGCTGCAAAACTTACTCCATTTAGGGCCGTCAATAGAATAAAATATAAAAAAATGTAACAATTACGTGAATCAGAAGGACACCGAACGGAACTTTTGCTATGTTTCCACACGGACAGTTTTATTAGCCGGCTTTGTGCACCATTTTGGATTTTGGTGCTTGATTTAAGACTTGGCGCAAAACAAATGTTTATCGATTAAAAATGAGTGGAAGTGAAGAAAGAATGTTGTGAATAAATATGTGTTGCATTGAAGGTTTTAATTACTTCTATTTGTGTATATTTTTTATAGAAATGCTCAAAAAGAAACGCATGCTACGGTATTCGCGCGTAAAAATAAAACTAGTGCCGTTAAAATTAATTTGCGTTAACGCGTTATTTATGCGTTCATTTTGAAAGCCCCCATTACAAGTTAAAAAGTTAAAAATTCTATGACTTAAGTAAAAGTATCTGATTTGAACACTACTTGAGTATCATTAGTATTCAATCGACAAATAAAATGAAAGAAAAAAAAAAATCACCTCAGCAGAGTGCAAAATTTAATCGGTAATGTAATCATTGTCAATTAAAATATGGAGTAAAAAAAGTACTTCTTTTGAATAAATGTGAGATGCAGTATCTTTATGGGAACGCACAGCCGGTTCCTGTAAGGGGTGGTAAATGTAGATGAGTAGAGAGTAAAAAATTGCTTCGATCGTTTATTTTCATTCAAACTAAAAAGTAGACAAAAAATTACTTAAGTACAGCAACCTAGTACATTTACTCAAATACTTTACACCACTGGTGTATAAATGTACATAATTGTAAATGGTGTTGTGATTGTACACATTTCGTGTTGTAGTATGTAGAAGAGGAAGATTTTTTTTTTTTTAGGATTCTGTGAAAACTGTTAGCATTGTTCTGGTTTTGGCCTAGCATTGAGCTTCATGTACAATTTCTCAAACTTTATGAGAATCAAAAACATTCTTCATCACTGTACATATGGACAGAGTACTATCCAGGAGTGAATCTGACAAAAATATAGTTATTTAGCCAAACTGTTCAGATTAGACAGGAAAATTAAATCAACCAAATTCAGTGCGTTTTCCAGAAATTAACTCAGGTCAAAACTTTAGGTGTTTATTCGGGATTGAATATAGCAAAAGAGAGCACATTATTCAGAAACTAATATAGCAGAATTTAAACCATCATCGATCAGAATTTAGCGTTAACAAAGCACATTTTACCTCAGTCAACTGATCATGGTCATTACAGAGCAATGGATGTATATTTTCAGCATCTGGAGGTTACCTTATACAAACCAACCTACATCTAAATTATACACAAGTGAAGGTAAAAGTTAAGGGGCCTTGTTTAAGGGCCCAACCTTGGCAGCTTGGTGGCTTTGGATTTCATTTTACGAGGTCATGAGACCAAATTCAAGTGCATCATCATGGAATTCATTTTATGCCACCAGGCATGATCATCTAGCATAAAAAATTGAACCAAATCACACTATTTATCCTGGGAATGAACCACAATGACTGTAAAAGGATTTTTCTATGTTTATAATCTTGAATGGTCCAGTTTGGGTGAACCTGTGCATGTGGTAGCCTCAGAATTTTTCACCAGCAGGAGTGACAATCTCTTGTTGAAGCTCATCCACCTAGAGGTTCAATACCGTGTGAATATTGAGATGCTTTTCTGCTCACCACGATTGTAAAGAATGGTTATTTAAGTTCCTTAATACCTGCTTGCAGATCGAACTAATGTAATCGGTTTTGCGCAAAGTTCTGTGTGGGAAGTTTCGGAAACCTTCCCTTTTGGTTTGAACATCTAAGCTACAATAAAAAATTTCTCATTTTATGCATTACACTTCTGCCACGTGATAGGCCGATCAGATAACTGCAGGAATATGCAGGTTTATATTTAATATGCAGGTTTATACGATGGTGTATATGCTGCATGTTGATTTGCTCACCAAGGCCAGAAGAACGTTGCTGCCTTCACCCCTTGCTTCTCTGCTGTTATCCAGATCTGTGTGAAGAAGGATCCAGAAAACAAATGACAGAATTTATATCACTTGCACTATACTAATCCGATCATAACGTCTTATAATTAGTCAGTACATGCGTATAAATGATACATTTTTTTGATAGACCGAACTCACAGGTTGTCCACCCCACCAGCGATGATTGAGCTTCTCTCTCCCACGCAGATTGAAGTTCCCGTCGAACACTGGGTCGTACATGGTGTTACACACGATGCCGTGAGACTCCGGGTAAAGTCCCTGCACCGGCACACGTACACAAAACACTCAAAACATTTTGTATGAATTTGTATTGAGGAATAAAACGTGGGAACGGTGTTTACCGTGGCAAGCGTGTAGAGGTTAGGGAAGGTCTTTGAAGGGTACATCGGTCTCATGTGAGGCGAGCGTGTCCCGCATGTTCCTTCAAAAAAGAGGCATTTAACAAAGCAAATTATAAGAAATGTAGGACTTTCGAATGATTACATACCGAAATGACTACAGCTGCATTCAGACCTCAGATGGAACGAAGGAATTAAGGCTCTTATCCGATACTTAGGCGGGTCAAAATAGTGCATAGTTCTGAAGGTTCATCTTACATGATATGAGCTGAGAACTTGGAGTTTTGATGTAACAACAAATGATTATGAAATGTGTCATTTTACCTGTAAATACACCATCCATGAAAAATTATGGAATACCATTTAAAACCAGATGGCCTACTGATACTGATATGATACTATTAATAAAATAAAGAGTATAATTTATTGATTAAATGAAAGTCATCTGTGATTTGTGACTGCATGGACAGATTATCCTTTAACTTATAATTCTTCGGTCAGCACTTTCTATTCCCTGCATTTTTTTACATTAAAGTACCCCTCTGTGAACATTTGATAATCTTAACAAGTAAAATGAATGGACATTCGGTGACACGGAGATGATGGGTTCCCTTTTTTAATCTGGTTCCGCTCAGAGTTCCTTCCTCATACAAAGTTTTCAATGCCACCACATCTCCACTGGCTCATTCATTACATAGTGCCTTTTCTAATCACTGAGCCAGTGGTGACAGTGGAAAAGAAAAAAAAAAAAACAATATAGTATGAGGAAGAAGCCTCGACAGGAACCAAACTAAGAAGGGAACCCTTTTTAATTTTACACTTTGTTTATATTAATTAGAGCCCAAATCTTCATAGTTCTTAAGCTTATCCTACCACAAAACAAAATCCACTTTCTAACAAGTCGCAAGGACAGTGGTGAGGAAAAACTCCCTGAGATGTTACGATGAAGAAACCTAGAGAGGATCCAGACAAGGAACTCCTTCTCGTCTCAGGGGTGGGATAAAACGCAATTATTTGTTCCAGTAAAGCTGCTTTAGAGACCATTTTGATTGTTAAAAGCACTATCCTGACATATACGTAAAAATCTAAAGATGATTCATACTCAGTTTATGAATGTTGGGAATGACCGATTTTCCTTTCTTAATGTAGGAGGCACGGAATCCGTCCAGGGAAATAATAAAGAGAGGAGGACGTACAAACCTGCACAGAAAAGAATACAAAAGTTATTGACCTAGAGAACAGAAGAACAGAACATTTAGTGTCTCTCTTATATATATATATATATATATATATATATATATATATATATATATATATATATATATATATATATATAAAAATACTTACCCTGCTGGGCATTGTGGGGTGGTAATCTCCTCACAGTCTCCATCCACCCATTGGCTGTCACCTGCAAACCAAACACACATATATATATATATATATATATATATATATATATATATATATATATATATTACACAGACAGCAAATCATTAATTTACTTAAGTGCCTTCTGACTTATAACACATGCCCCTCTCACACATGACACATGACCCCTTCACACACATGCCTTCGTAGTGCAAAGAAAAAGAAAAATAATGAAATCAAACCAGATGTTCTTTTCCTGTTCTGCCTCCAGGAAGTTACAGCTCTACCTCTGCCATGTTAATCTGTATTCTATGTGACTCTCAGGACACGCCTCGGTCTCCGTAGTGTTGCGATACGTCATATTCACGTTGCAGCAGCGGTGCGGAGAGAACGTGCTCGAGAAACGGTTTAGCGACGAGAAATGTATCTACATATAAAGTATATACGAATAAAGTATAATGTGTAATGTGTGTGTCTTCTCAGTGTCTTAATCTGGCCAATATATTTTAGATAAATAGCCTTAATCCCATTTTTGTGTGTGTGTGTGTGTGTGTGTGTGTGTGTGTGTGTGTGTGTGTGTGTGTATATATAATCTAATGCCTGACCTTTACATAGAGCTTTGTAGTTGGTGCAGCAGTCCCCCTTCTCCAAACAGTCTTCTGAACACTGGCATGCATAGTCCTCATTTCTGCTTTCTCCACACCGTTCTGCAGTACATTCAAACCCTCCGGCTAATCTCACACACACACACACACACACACACACACACACACACACACACACACACACACACACACACACACACTTTACACAATGCATGATTCCTAATGCTTCAGCAATTTCCATTTGGTATGTGCATGGCTTTAAATTCGTCAGCATTTTATACTCACCGGTTTTCAGGCAATGTTTATCAAAGTCAGAGCAGCAGCTATAGTAGGTCTTACACAGATTATCACACCTGCACACGGGAGGCTTCGCCTCCACCAGCTCAAAGCACCGCCCCTTACAGGAACCGGTCGTGCGTTCCCATAAAGATACTGCATCCCACAAACGCACACACACACACATAGTTGTCAGGAAACAATTAAGGATTTACACTCATTTGCTTTTACAATCATAAACAAACAAGTCTCACTTTTAGAGAATAAGGGAATCTCTTCTTTTTCTTCTGTTGGCTGTCCGGCTTGAAACACGTAGCCCACACACACATAGGAGCCAAGCACTAACAGGAATACACAAGCAACCTGGAGCGAGAGAAGCAGACATTAACACGTACAAACACACGTGCACACGTTAAATGACCTCCACTAAATAATGCTGGGATTTTTGCTTTTGTCCAATTTGCACATCATTAGCAATAATTCAGAAAATCAGTTCAACACATGTGTAGGGTTTTCAAATCAGAAACACAACGCAGAATATCAGTGAGGCAACACAACACAGAGTACTGGACAGACAAAGAGTCCCGACTTCACCAAACAGAAAGAAAGTTTGAAGCTAACACATGCGTCCTTAAAATATGAAACCGTGAGCTGCTAATGAAGCAGGAAATATTAATGTAATATATGCTAATGAAAGCATGAATATAAAGTGCAGTATACAAGCGCATTGCATTTATGGCATTTGGCACATGCCCTTATCCAGAGTAACAGGGTAACAACCGAGCAGTTGAAGGTTGAGCGCTTTGCTTACAAGTGAATGCTTGGTTGTGCTTGGATTTGAACCCATTCTGATCAAAAGTAATAGCTCAGTGGGTAAGGTGTTGAACTTTGGTTCAAGGCATAATTTAAAAGCTACCTATGTTTGGATTTGGAGAGTTTACTCAATCCAGCCACCAGATGTCGCCATTGTGCTCCTTATTTGTTACTGATTGTTTCCACCTGTGTAAATCATTCCTGTGTGTATTTAAGTTTCTTGAATGTTGATGTTTGAGCTATTTCTCATGGTATGGTTCGCTGTGTCTCCAGCCTTGTCTTGTTTGGTGTAGGTTCTTGTTTTTGAGTTAGATTTTTGCTGTACTACTTCCAGAGAAAGACTTCGGATTTGTGGATTTTCTTTTACCCTGCATTTCAGGACCTGATTTTGTGGATAACCCTAACTCTTGTTCTGTGGATTCCAAGGTTGCAAGGACCCTCAAATAAAAAATTGGAAATTTCAGCCTGTTCGAGTTCCGGTGCTTAGGTTTACACATCCCTCTATGGCAAACTGCTAAAGTTCCTGACTCTCACACAACCACCCTCAGTTTGAGCCCATATCCTGACCCGAGCAAATCATTTAACCCTAAACTGCAATGGTTCATAAAGGGGAGTCTGCCAAATGCCATTAAATCTAAGCCTGACAATGAAAAGCCATCATTCCTCTTTTTTTCCCCCCCAACAAGAAAATCTCAGCTAGCATCTTTTAGTCTCTCTTCATTCGCATTTACACTTATTGCTTAAAAAAAATCAAGTATCTAAACCAGTGTCGATCAGGAATCTTTAAACTGGAATGGCTTGGAAATCATAACTGCAATTTTACAATGGACTCCCTGAGCCCACACATTGAAAGGCTGCCATTGTAGGACTGTTGTAAATTGTTCTAATGTATTTCTGTTTATCGGTTAATCAAACCTTCACTCACATAGATTTGAATACATTTCTCATGAGATTGGGTTTGTTACAGTAAATTTGAGCATTCATCACATTTTTCACCATGTTTATACCAAAACATATCTGAAGATGAGAAAAAAAATGGACACCTGAATTCAGAATATAGTATTTTATCTAATAAAGTAATAATATAAACTATTAAGCTTTCTAGCGAAATGACATCTGATTTGGTTTTCTCCTGTTGTAGCCTATTCACCTCATATTTTAACGTTCTGTGCATTTTAAGACGCTTTTCTGTTCACCACGATTGTACAGAGTGATCCTTTCAGTTCCTGTCCACTCAAACTACAGCCGCTCACTTATTAACCTATTAACTCTGCAGAATATAAATAATCCCAGTATTTCAATACTAAAATACGTTCCCGTTCTTATGCTTGATGCAAAAAAATAAGTTTCAATCTATAATAAGGATTGAAAAGAAATACACAATCTGGACAAAAAAAAAGAAAATCTGTGGACACCTGACTTTAAAATTGGTATAAACTAATAAACTGGTAGTTCAACATAGCTGGAAATTATGAACCAATCAACTCATGAACTCATGGAAAAGCCAATGGAAAAAAAATCCAATCTAATCTAACCTGTACTGAATTAATACATTTAAATTATTCACACATAAAATAATAGTGAATATCATCAGTAATAATAATCTTTAGCCTAACTGACTCATGTCCTCACTTGCTTTTCTGATTACAGTGAAGTTCAGCAGTTATTCGAGATGTTTACAGACATACAGGACCACACTTGAACACGCTAACTAATCTAGAGGATGAGTCACCATGGTCCGATTGCCCCTCGACTTTCTCACTGCACAAAAGATGCAGATTTCACTGTAATTGTGAAGAATGGATTACTTCACCACATTCCCACATTTCCAAATACACCAATCAAGCATAAAATTCAAATAAAAAATCATACCATTAAGACCAGTGAAGTGAATAACACCATCTCTTTATCATGGCAACCGTTAGTGTGTGGGATATTTTTAGGCAGCGAAAAATATTTGACAAGGGACAAATTGTGATGTCTGGACGACTGGGTCTAGACGTGGCCTGCAGAGTTTGATGGAACGCAATCCAAAACGCAGAGTCAAAGGTTCAAACGCAGTCAGGCTTCAATGTTCAAACAAACAGCACCAATGCAAACGTACCGTATTACTCATCCAAACGTCCACATTGGTCCCAGTAGATTGAACTGGGTCACGTTAACACCAAGTCAACGTGATTCGATCATGTATTTTTAATAAAGTGAACCGAATCCAGCTACGAGGATCAAATTCGAATCGCTGGCATTCTGCAACATCCACTTTACCAGTGTATAAGCAATCAAACCGTGTTTTAATAAAAAAATTACTCTGACCACATTTATTTGCAAATGCACACGGAATACAATAATCACAAAGTGATTGTGAACCATGTTATGGTCAGATAGAACATCATGGAAGCCATTTATACTTTCTACTAGTCTACTTATTCTGCCTGTAAAATGTAAATACTTAGTCTTTTATGGTTTTTGAAATATGTCCATGTTCCTTCCAAGTAAAAACACACCAAAACACACTCAAATGAAACAATGAATGACTTGAAGAACGTTATGTGGAGTCCAAATTTGACATTTCTGGCTCTAACAGAAGAACATATTTAAGAGGGAGAACAGGAGAGAAGATGTTAGCTGACTACCTCACACCCACAATCAAACATGGAGGTAAAGGCTTAATGGTTTGGGTTGTTTTGGAGCAGAGAACTAAACCAACATGGCTACCATTTCATATCAAGACTAAGACTAGACTAGTGTCATTATTTAAAAAATTTATATCTTTTATATCCTTAGATTGGTGTTAATACACATCTGATTCTAAAAAATGATTCTACTGAATAAGTTAGAAGTAAACTTGAAAAAACTGATTTATTTGAATGACAATTTCATCTCATTTTTTTCCAGATGTTTTGTAAATCATTGTAGCTCATTTCAAGGACGGTGTGTTGTAATACAATGTAATGTAAAGGCAATTGTTTAATTGAAATGTATTTTTCTCTAAATTATGATCAATATTAGCAGTCAGTAGTTGTAGACGGATGATCCGCTGCAGCGACCTCTACTGGGAGCAGCCGGGAGGAGAAGAAGTTGTAAAATAAATAACTAAAAATAATAAAATAATATAATAATTATATAAACATACACATTTATTGACTTTTTAATGCCTATGTCAATAATTTTGTTTAGTTGCATATTCATTGTAACATAAAATTATAAATATGGCTGTAAAGATATATAATTATATATAAGTATATATTATGTTTATATATATAACAATGTTCTACATGATGTTATCATCGGCTATCAAAAAAGTGTGGAAATCTTGTTTGTGAAGCGGCTTGCGAAATCTCTGCTGACTCTCCTCTCAAGGTGCAAAAGTCCGATCTAAAATCTGATCATCAGGACGACATCCAAAACGCGCATTGTTTCCTCCTAAACACCTCGAGATCTCCGTCCTACACTGCGCCTCTCTGTGTTATACAGTTTATATAAAAGGTAAATAAATAAATAAAAAACGCACGCTGAGATCAGACGCTGAATCGGACACTAGTAACCGGAATTCGTTCGTCTTACCGTACCAGGTTTCCGAGCGCCATTGCTCCGGCGTGTCCGCGCTGCACTGAGGTCCAAGCCGCTTTACCGAGGTCCAGCTGACCGCGCACGCACGGGGGCGGTGCGGGGGCGCGCGCGCTGCCGGCTTGTTTACACTGGCCCACGTGCGCCCTCCTCCGCTAGCCAATGCGCGCGCAGAAACGATCGCGCGTGCTGCTCCCTGCTCCCGGACTCAGACGCACAGCACGAGTCAGCGGTTCGCTATGCGGGGGTGATGGGGACAGATCTGACTTCTAAACTGCCTTCATGTGCTGATGTTTCCATGGGTTTGAAGCTGATGAATACCTTATTATTATGCACGGTTGTACCTTTAGTGTCATTGGTCGTCTGATTGGGAGCTTGCAAACGACTTCTAATTCAAGCATTACAAAGCACCCCTTATGCAACACCCCCCTCCCTTTTAACTATTACCCCTGATTAGCAATCAGTGACTAATTACCACTTCCCAACAAATGACTTCTGTGCAAACCAGTCACTGGTCAGACTATAGAGCTAATCAATGATCTCCACTACCCATTGATCATCAAGTGCTAATCACTGGTTACACTAGCTAACTAATAAAAACCAATAGTTACCACTACTCAAAAATACTAATTTCTCTGCTCACTACAAGCCGTGGTGGACGAAGTAAACAAAACATGTACTTGAGTAAAAGTAGAGATACACAAGGTGAACTATTACTTCAGTAAAAGTGCCCCATTTTTAACTTTCACTTAAATAAAAAGATTTGCATTTAAATGTACTTAAGTATCTAAAGCACTATAATTTATTATGGCTATAATCTCCAATTATATTTTTTTACGTCATAAGACTTTTGTTTAATCAACTCAGTTTATGTGAAAAGTCTCAATAGTGACTCAATTACTCAAATGCTAATAGCTAGCTATTAAAATAAAGAAAACCTTCAACACGGTACGGTAACACATTGCATTTACTTTGTTACTGTCCACCACTGAGAACTGGTTAAATTTGCCTAACAATCAAGTCACTGTTCACAATGTTAATTGACCAGAATACTGTTAACAAGTGTTTTTTAGCCTTATAACTTTTTAATACTCCCTACTTCCCAAATTAGGTAGTGGTAATCAGTTATTTCGTGTTAGGATGGTAAACAGGGATTGATTGCCACTGCCTAATAAACAATCACTGATTACTAAACATCACCAAATAACTGCTAACCGTTCCCTAACAACAAAATAACCGATCACCACTATGTAATACCAAATAACTGATCAAGATTCAAGATTTTATTTGTCATAAACATAGTTATATACAGAATACAACCTGATCGGCTGCTCAGGAAATTGTGCATTAAATAAAGTATGAGTAAATATAAAAATATTAGAAAATCTGAAAATATTTAAGAAAATAAGAGAAAATGTGAAAGAATATATTGGATAATAATAATAAAGTGGTAAATACAAAGAATCGCTTGGCTCCGATTGTGATTACCATTACCTCAATCACAAATAACCAACATCTAACAGCAAAACACAGCTACTGAACAGCCAATTACTGATCACCACTATCTAACATCCAATTACTGATCACTACTATCTAACATTTAATCACTGATCACCACTATCTAACATCCAATCACTGACTACCACTATCTAACATTCAATCACTGATCACAACAATATAACATTCAATCACTGATCACCACTATCTAACAGCCAATCCCTGATCACTACTATCTAACATTCAGTCACTGATCACCAGTATCTAACATCTAATCATTGATCACCACTAAATAACATTCAATCACTGATCACCACTATATAACATTCAATCACTGATCACCACTATATAACATTCAATCACTGATCACCACTACCTATAGCTAAACACTGATCACCACTATCTAACATTCAATCACTGATCACCACTATATAATATTCAATCACTGATCACCACTATCTAACATTTAACCACTAATCACCACTATATAGCATTCAATCACTGATCACCACTACCTATAGCTAAACACTGATCACCACTATCTAACATTCAATCACTGATCATCACAATATAACATTCAATCACTGATCACCATTATATAACATTCAATCACTGATCACCACTATATAACATTCAATCACTGATCACCACGATCTAACATCTAATCACTGATCACCACTAAATAACATTAAATCACTGATCACCACTATATAACATTCAATCACTGATCACCACTACCTATAGCTAAACACTGATCACCACTATATAACATTTAATCACTGATCACCACGATCTAACATCTAATCACTGGTCACCACTAAATAACATTTAATCACTGATCACCACTATATAACATTCAATCACTGATCACCACTACCTATAGCTAAACACTGATCACCACTATCTAACATTTAATCACTGATCACCCCTATCTAACATTCGAACACTAATCACCACTATCTAACATTCAATCACTGATCACCACTATCTAACATTCAATCACTGATCACCACTATCTAACATTCAATCACTGATCACCACTATCTAACATCCATTCACTGATCACCACTACCTATAGCTAATCACTGGTCACCACTACCTATAGCTAATCACTGATCAACACTACCTAACACCCAGTCACTGATCACCACTACCTAACATTCAATCACTGATCACCCCTATCTAACATTCGAACACTAATCACCACTATCTAACATTCAATCACTGTTCACCTCTATCTAACATTCAATCACTGATCACCACTATCTAATATCCAATCACTGATCACCACTATATAACATTCAATCACTGATCACCACTATATAACATTCAATCACTGATCACTACTATCTCACATCTAATCACTGGTCACCACTAAATAACATCCAATAACTGATCAACACCACCTAACATCCAATCACTGATCACCACTATCTAACATTCAATCACTGATCACCACTATCTAATATCCATTCACTGATCACCACTACCTATAGCTAATCACTGATCACCAGTATCAAGCACCAACTCAGTGATCACCACTGCCTAACATCCAATCACTGATCAACACTACCTAACATTCAATCACTGATCAACACTTCCTAACATCTAATCACTGATCACCACTACCTAACATCCAATCACTGATCACGACTATTTAACATCTAATCACTGATCACCACTATTTAATATCCAATCACTGATCACCACTATATAACATTCAATCACTGATCACCACTATATAACATTCAATCACTGATCACCACTATCTCAAATCTAATCACTGGTCACCACTAAATAACATCCAATAACTGATCAACACTACCTAGCATCCAATCACTGATCACCACTCTCTAATATCCATTCACTGATCACCACTACCTATAGCTAATCACTGATCACCAGTATCAAGCACCAAATCAGTGATCACCACTGCCTAACATCCAATCACTGATCAACACTACCTAACATTCAATCCATGATCAACACTTCCTAACATCCAATCACTGATCACCAGTACCTAACATCCAATCATTGATCACGACTATTTAACATCTAATCACTGATCACCACTATCGAACATTCAATCACTGATCACCACTATCTAACATCCAATCACTGATCACCACTATCTAACATTCAATCACTTATCACCACTATCTAATATCCAATCACTGATCACCACGATCTAACATCTAATCACTGGTCACCACCAAATAACATTCACTCACTGATCACCACTACCTATAGCTAAACACTGATCACCACTATCTAACATTTAATCACTGATCACCCCTATCTAACATTCGAACACTAATCACCACTATCTAACATTCAATCACTGATCACCACTATCTAACATCCAATCACTGATCAACACTACCTATAGCTAATCACTGATCACCACTACCTATAGCTAATCACTGATCAACACTACCTAACATCCAGTCACTGATCACCACTACCTAACATTCAATCACTGATCACCACTATCTAACATTTAATCACTGTTCACCTCTATCTAACATTCAATCACTGATCATCACTATCTAATATCCAATCACTGATCACCACTATATAACATTCAATCACTGATCACCACTATATAACATTCAATCACTGATCACTACTATCTCACATCTAATCACTGGTCACCACTAAATAACATCCAATAACTGATCAACACTACCTAACATCCAATCACTGATCACCACTATCTAACATTCAATCACTGATCACCACTATCTAATATCCATTCATTGATCACCACTACCTATAGCTAATCACTGATAACCAGTATCAAGCACCAAATCAGTGATCAACACTGCCTAACATCCAATCAGTGATCAACACTGCCTAACATCCAATCACTGATCAACACTACCTAACATTCAATCACTGATCAACACTACCTAACATTCAATCACTGATCACCACTACCTAACATCCAATCACTGATCACGACTATTTAACAGCTAATCACTGATCACCACTATCTAACATTAATTCACTGATCACCACTATCTAACATTCAGTCACTGATCACCACTATCTAATATCCATTCACTGAACACCACTACCTATAGCTAATCACTGATCACCACTATCTAATATCCATTCACTGAACACCACTACCTATAGCTAATCACTGATAACCAGTATCAAGCACCAAATCAGTGATCAACACTGCCTAACATCCAATCAGTGATCAACACTGCCTAACATCCAATCACTGATCAACACTACCTAACATTCAATCACTGATCAACACTACCTAACATTCAATCACTGATCACCACTACCTAACATCCAATCACTGATCACGACTATTTAACAGCTAATCACTGATCACCACTATCTAACATTAATTCACTGATCACCACTATCTAACATTAAATCACTTATCACCACTATCGAACATCCAATCACTGATCACCACTATCTAACATTCAATCACTGATCACCACTATCTAATATCCAATCACTGATCACCACTACCTATAGCTAATCACGATCACCAGTATCAAGCACCAAATCAGTGATCACCTTTACTAAATACTTAGTTACTGATCCCATCTACCTTACATGCAGTCTGATCACTACAAACAGTGAAACACTGATTACCACTACCTTAAAACTACAAATTATTTTAAACACCAAAACAATTAACACTAACAGTTTTGCTAAGAACAACCAATCACTAATCACATGTACTAAATACCAAATCACTGATCACCTGTATTACATACCCAATCAGTGATCACCTGTTCTAAATACCATATCACCGATCACCTGTAATAAATATCCAATCACTGATCACCAATACTAAATACCAAATCACTGATCACCTGTATTACATACCCAATCACCTATCACCTGTATTACATACCCAATCACTGATCACCTGTACTAAATACCAAATCACTGATCACCTGTATTACATACCCAATCACTGATCACCTGTATTTCATACCCAATCACTGATTACCTGTATTACATACCCAATCACTGATCACCTGTATTTCATACCCAATCACTGATTACCTGTACTAAATACCAAATCACTGATCAGCTGTATTAAATACCCAATCACTGATCACCTGTATTAAATACTTAATCACAGATCAACACTTTCAAACATTCATTGATCACCAATTACTAACAGCCAGTTGCTGATCACCAACAATCACTGATTGCCAACATAAATCAGCAATGAATACCTAACAGCCACCAAAACGTACAAAAAACACTGACCACCCTCGCCCAACATATAATTTACAGAATCAAGAAATGTTTCAATTAAACTTAAATATTCTATAGAAATTCATATTGTTAATGTGTTGTCTCACTGTGAAAGCAGAGAAGGGAGGGGTGAAGAGGGGGAAGGGTGAGCAAAATCCTGAATCGTTTGGCTCTGCATATTAACCTTGCCCTCATACTGACTGCACTCCTATGCTTGTTCCATCAATGAAGGCTTATAAAAGAACGCATTGCACCCAGAGATATACAGAAATTTGTTGCAATATATTTCTGATTTGGTGAAAGCAGTGAGGTCAGACATCACCGAGGGTGTGAACCAGCTCACATTCCTCTTTTAAACGAAAGAACTAATTCTGGACTTCAGAAGACAACCCCCCCTCTCCCAGCCAATATGCATTGACGGTGACCTGGTGGAGACGGTCACGTCTTATAAATACCTGGGAGTGGTGTTGGACAAGAAACTGGACTGGAACGAGAACACCACCCTGCTCAGCAAAAAATGTCAAACCAGGATGTACTTCCTGCGAAGGCTGGCATCTTTTAATATTTCCACCAAGCTTCTTAGTATGTTTTATCAATCAGTCATCGAAAGTGCTCTGCTGTACGCTGTGGTGTGCTGGTGCGGCACAAGCAAGAAAAACCTGACCCGACTAAATAAGATCATCAGGAGGGCTAGCTCTGTTGTGGGACTGAAGCTGGCCTCAGTGGAGGAGGTGGCAGAACAACGGACATTGTCGAGACTTCAGGCAATCATGGACAATGTGACACACCCTATGCATGAGGCCTTCAGTAAGAGGAAGAGCAGCTTCAGCAGCAGACTTTTATCCCAACGCTGCACCACAGACAGACTTAGGAAGTCTTTTGTCCCATGAGCCATCAGACTGCACAACACTCTGTGTTGAGAGCTTTTACTTTATCTTTTGATTAGACTGGATTTCTGGGAAACTTGGCTTGATTTTGATTTTGGGTGATTGTTTATATTTGCTTGTACCTTTTTGTCCTTTTGTCTTTTTGTCTGTTTATTGTGTTTTGTTTTGTTTTGGGAATGATTGTGTTTTTGTGTGTGGGCAGCTGGCCACTTGGAATTTCCTTCGGGATCATTAAAGTCTATTTATCTATCTATCTATCTATCTATCTATCTATCTATCTATCTATCTATCTATCTATCTATCTATCTATTTAAATCAAAGTCACAGGCATCAAGTGACAGTCATACATTTTGTTGCAAAGTACCTGTACTATCTATCTATCTATCTATCTATCTATCTATCTATCTATCTATCTATCTATCTATCTATCTATCTATCTATCTATCTATTTATCTATCTGCCTGCCTGCCTGTCTGTCTGTCTGTCTGTCTGTCTAGCTATCCAGCTATCTCAAATAATATCCACTCTATAATTTAAAGCAGATCTTTCTAACTAAGCAAATATACAGTGAGGAAAATAAGTATTTGAACACCCTGCTTTTTGCAAGTTCTCCCACTTAGAAATCATGGAGGGGTCTGAATTTGTCCTCGTAGGTGCATGTCCACTGTAAGAGACATAATCTAAAAAAAAAAATCCAGAAATCACAATATATGATTTTTAAACTATTTATTTGTATGATACATCTGCAAATAAGTATTTGAACACCTGTCTATCAGCTAGAATTCTGACCCTCAAAGACCTGTTAGTCTGCCTTTAAAATGTCCACCTCCACTACATTTATTATCCTCAATTAGATGCACCTGTTTGAGGTCGTTAGCTGCATAAAGACACCTGTCCACCCCATACAATCAGTAAGAATCCAACTACTAACATGGCCAAGACCAAGAGCTGTCCAAAGACACTAGAGACAAAATTGTACACCTCCACAAGGCTGGAAAGGGCTACGGGAAATTGCCAAGCAGCTTGGTGAAAAAGGTCCACTGTTGGAGCAATCATTAGAAAATGGAAGAAGCTAAACATGACTGTCAATCTCCCTCGGACTGGGGCTCCATGCAAGATCTCACCTCGTGGGGTCTCAATGATCCTAAGGAAGGTGAGAAATCAGCCCAGAACTACACGGGAGGAGCTGGTCAATGACCTGAAAAGAGCTGGGACCACCGTTTCCAAGGTTACTGTTGGTAATACACTAAGGCGTCATGGTTTGAAATCATGCATGGCATGGAAGGTTCCCCTGCTTAAACCAGCACATGTCCAGGCACGTCTTAAGTTTGCCAATGACCATTTGGATGATCCAGAGGAGTCATGGGAGAAAGTCATGTAGTCAGATGAGACCAAAACAGAACTTTTGGGTTATAATTCCACTAAGCGTGTTTGGAGGAAGAAGAATGATGAGTACCATCCAAGAACACCATCCCTACTGTGAAGCATGGGGTGGTAGCATCATGCTTTGGGGGTGTTTTTCTGCACATGGGACAGGGCGACTGCACTGTATTAAGGAGAGGATGACCGGGGCCATGTATTGCGAGATTTTGGAGAACAACCTCCTTCCCTCATTTAGAGCATTGAAGATGGGTCGAGGCTGGGTCTTCCAACATGACAATGACCCGAAGCACACAGCCAGGATAACCAAGGAGTGGCTCTGTAAGAAGCATATCAAGGTTCTGGCGTGGCTTAGCCAGTCTCCAGACCTAAACCCAATAAAGAATCTTTGGAGGGAGCTCAAACTCCGTGTTTCTCAGCGACAGGCCAGAAACCTGACTGATCTAGAGAAGATCTGTGTGGAGGAGTGGGCCAAAATCCCTCCTGCAGTGTGTGCAAACCTGGTGAAAACTACAGGAAACGTTTTTTTTTGTAATTGCAAACAAAAGCTACTGTACCAAATATTAACATTGGCTTTCTCAGGTGTTCAAATACTTATTTGCAGCTGTATCATACAAATAAATAGTTAAAAAATCAAACATTGTGATTTCTGGATTTTTAGATTATGTCCCTCACAGTGGACATGCACCTACAATGACAATTTCAGACCCCTCCATGATTTCTAAGTGGGAGAACTTGCAAAATAGCAGGGTGTTCAAATACTTATTTTCCTCACTGTATAGTAGCAGATAGTCATGTGAAAATTACTTAATTTGTGTCATAGACAAAAGTCTCCCAAATGACCTTGAGTTTGTTTCCAATTGACAGAAATTATAGCAAACCACATCAGCTCATTTTCAGTAATCTAGGTCATATTGAATTCAGAGCCTATCCTGAGAACATATTAGGTCCACCATATTGACACACTCATTCAAAGCAGGTTTCTTGGGATGTGGGTTTGCACACATATAGAATCTCCCATGGACAGTAACTTATGCTTAACATGGAATCAGGCAGTCTGGAGTCAGCAGATGTGAGGCAGCAGAAAAATGGTAAATGGTAAATTAAAATAATTGGTACGTTGGGGTTCCGTTAGGATACAATTGAAGTCGTTGGAACCTTTACAGGGTTATATTACTAATAGTACTAATATGTACCATTTAGGGGAAAATAGGATACAAATATTTTTTTAAAATTCCATGTCAGCACCAGTTTTTATCCCTAGACATAGGTACAATAACTCATGTGGCCAAAATATTGACAGGAGGCTTTAAATAGGTCTGTAATGAACAACATTAGGTACCAATATGTACCTTTATCAAAGGTTATAGCAGGTGTACCTTTAATAGTTGTGCCCCAGTGATAAGCTTTTGACAGGAAGATTTTGTGTCAGTAAAGCAATGTAAATGAAAAAACAAAAGATAATATGGAGTTTTAATTGCATAGTATTTTTCAACAATAGAAACAGCAGACAAAATCCAGATGCTGATTTACGATTCCAAAAAAGTTGGGACACTGTACAAATTGTGAATAAAAACAGAATGCAATGATGTGGAAGTTTCACATTTCAATATTTTATTCAGAATACAACATATATGACATATCAAATGTTTAAACTGAGAAAATGTATCATTTTAAGGGAAAAATAAGTAGATTTATTTAATTTCATAGAATCAACACATCTCAAAAAAGTTTGGACAAGGCCATGTTTACCACTGTGTTCTTTTTATAACAGTCTGCAAACGTCTGGGGACTGAAAAGACAAGTTGCTCAAGTTTAGAAATAGGAATGTTGTCACATTCTTGTCTAATACAGGGTTCTAGTTGCTCAACTGTCTTAGGTCTTTGTCGTATCTTCCTCTTTGTGATTCGCCAAATGTTTTCTATGTTTTCATTTGAAATGTTTTCAAATGTTTTCTACTGCAGGCTGGCCATTTCAGTACCCGGATACTTCTTCTATGCAGCCATGATGTTGTAAGTGATGCAGTATGTCGTCTGGCATTGTCATGTTGCAAAATGCAAGGTCTTCCCTAAAAGAGACAACGTCTGGATGGGAGCATATGTTGTTCTAGAACTTGGATATACCTTTCAGCATTGATGGTGCCTTTCCAGATGTGTAA
This sequence comes from Silurus meridionalis, assembly GCF_014805685.1. Taxonomy (NCBI): domain Eukaryota; kingdom Metazoa; phylum Chordata; class Actinopteri; order Siluriformes; family Siluridae; genus Silurus; species Silurus meridionalis. The sequence goes on along the minus strand of NC_060893.1, from coordinate 21,539,326 downwards.
ACTGCCCATCCCACACGCACTCATGCAACCCCATACCATCAGAGATGCAGGCTTCTAAACTGAGTGCTGATAACAACTTGGGTTGTCCTTATCCTCTTTAGTCCGGATGACATGGCGTCCCAGTTTTTAAAAAAAACTTCAAATTTTGATTCGTCTGACCACAGAACAGTTTTCCACTTTGCCACAGTCTATTTTAAATGAGCCTTGGCCCAGAGAAAACACCTGCGCTTCTGGATCATGTTTAGATATGGCTTCTTTTTTGACCTATAGAGTTTTAGCCGGCAACGATAAATGGCACGGTGGATTGTGTTCACCGACAATGTTTTCTGGAAGTATTCCTGAGTCCATTACAGTAGCATTCCTGTATGTGATGCAGTGCCGTCTAAGGGCCCGAAGATCACAAGCATCCAGTATGGTTTTTCGGCCTTGACCCTTACGCACAGAGATTGTTCCAGATTCTCTGAATCTTTGGATAATATTATGCACTGTAGATTATGATAACTTCGGCATTGCTGATCCTCTACCCATCTTGAGACACTGCCACTCTGAGAGGCTCTTTTTTTTACCCAATCATGTTGCCAATTGACCTAATAAGTTGCAAATTGGTCCTTTAGCTGTTACTTAAATGTACATTTAACTTTTCTGGCCTCTTATTGCTACCTGTCCCAGCTTTTTTGGAATGTGTAGCTCTCATGAAATCCAAAATAAGCCAGTATTTGGCATGACATTTCAAAATGTTTCACTTTCAACATTTGATATTTTATCTATATTCTATTGTGAATAAAATATAAGTTAATGAAATTTGTAAATTATTGCATTTCTTTTTTATTCACAATTTGTACAGTGTCCCAACATTTTGGAAATCGGGTTTGTAAATGCCTAATGATCAATTGGTTGCCATGTCATGCAGAAATAGGGTTAACTTTATGTTTAAGAAATTGGCCTCTGTATCAGAAGGTTCAAGTTCAAATTTCATCACCACCAAGCTACCACTATTGGGCACTTGAGCAAAGCCCCTTAACCCTCAACCACTTGGTTGTACTGTAAGTTGGATAACAGCGTTTGCCAAATGCTATATGTAAATGAAACACTACCTGAGGCGACATGATCATGAACCCTTCCTACGTCTATCTCTTTGACATTCCCTAACAATTTAATGCTGATAGTGTGAATCATGAGATTCAGAAAATAGGTTAACAAAACAAATGTATTATCTATACAGGCATGAGCGAGTCTATTGAATGAAAGGTGTTGATTTGTGGATCCTTGCTCTGTGTACTCTTGGCTCCCCGTGGACCTTTTCCAGTAAACACTGGATATACAAAGATCTCAAAACCCCTCCCACCACAGCACACACACATAAAAAACACACTCTGGATTGCTCTTGTTTTAGTAGTAATAAACACAAAGAAAAAAGAAGCTTACAATACTTCACCTTTGCAGGAGGGATTTAAAAATAAAAGATATGCTCAAGTTGCAATGATACTACACTTTCTACAGACAACAATTATACAGACCCAGGAACTACACTATACGGACATAGTGTATTGAGACACCCGACTTCTCCAGCAATATGTGGTTCTTACCCAAAGTGTTACCACAAACTTGGAGGCACATAATTGTATGAGATGCCTCTGCGTACTGTAGAAAGAAACGTCCCCTTAATTGAACTGGCAAACCTGTTTCAGCGTGACAACACCCCTGTGCACAAAGCCAGACCCATACTGATATGCTTTACATGGGTTGGAATGGAACATCTTGAGAGCTCTGACCTCAACCTTACTGAACACCTGCGGGATGAATCGGAACGCTGATTCCACTCCAGATCTCCGTTAGCAAACTCAAAGCACACTCCAAAATCTAGCGAAGCATCTTCTCAGGAGAGTGGAGGATATTATAACAGCAAATAGGAACTAAACGTGGTCAGGTATCCTCCAACTCCATATATTGTATGTTGTTATACACTGGGTAGAGTGAAAGTGATTTTAATAGTTTTTAGCGAAAGCAACAAAACTAGAGATAAGTGCAGAAGATCCAAGTGGAAGTAAAGCACCTGGATTAGTAAATCTGGCAGGTTCAGAGGGTGAGAATTGGGAATGGGAATTTAGCAGCAGGTGGAGTATCATCAGTATGACCAAGCATCCTATATGTTAAAATAACCTGATGTAGAAGTGGTATCTCATTGGTTAGGATGTTGGACTTTTGTTCAAAAGGTTGTGAGTTCAAATTCTAGCTCCACCCACCAAGCTGCCAATGTTGGGCCCTTGAGCAAGGCCCTTAACCCTCATTTGTTCAGTTGTACAGATTATATTATTGTAAGTTGTAAGGGCATCTGCTAAAATCATGTAGGATGTGTAGTAAAAATCTAAGTGATCCTATTTGGACAAAGCCAGAATTGCTCTTAGAAAAATAGAAAACTTTCTGATTGATTTTTTTTTTCTTTTCATCTTTTTTTCTTTATCAGCTTTCACTTTTTTTTTTGACATACTGTACTTATTTTAGCCTAATTCAAAAAAGCAGGTTAACACGATTTCGATGAAGTGGTTCTCCTCTTATTGACCAGTCAAGCTTACCACTCGAGTTCCTGGTGAAACCCGAGCTCGAACACACAGCCTTTATTTGAGCTCGAGAAGATTTGAGACTTAGGGTGAACTTTGACCAGAGATGAGCAAACACAGTTGGACAAAAAAGTGCAAAGGAAAGCGCATTTATCACACATATAACAAAAAAAAAGCCACAAACGTCTCCCGAGAGTTGTGTGGGAGCGCCTTGCGGACAAACAGACAAGTCGATGTGGACACAGTTTTCTCACACACACACACACACACACACACACACACACACACACACACACACACACACACACGCTCCAAGTCTGCACAGATGTTACATGGACATACATCTATTATTCATTAATGTGGCTGTGTAAATTGTATAGTAAACACACAACCACACTCACACAGCTCCAAGTCTACACAAATGTCACATGGTTTTACATGGATTATCCATTTATGTGGTACTGTGAATTACTCACACACACACACATACACCCACCCACACACACACACACACACACACACACACACACACACACACTTATCAAGCTATTATCAGCCCTGAACATGGCTACATCAGAGGAAAAGAAATGCAGCATGATGGTGATACAAAGTGTCTTTCAAACATATTTGTGAGGATCTGGCAGTCCTCAGTTCTCTGACCATGTAGATCAATACAGTGTTGAAACAGGCATTGGGGAACCTTTTTGCAGTACACAAGCGAATAGCTGGGGGCGTTTAAAGATTTGGAATATTCTCTATATTCTAAGTAAGGAATAAAACACTTGGGTGCATGCAGCTATAGATAAATAATTAATAACAGGGTGGTGTGATTTACCCCCATGCTAATAAACACTTCTATACAACAGATTTGAGGTAAACAGTTATTTTGAATTTACAATTAACCATTGCATGATTTTTTGGAAAGTCAGAAAAAAATTCTCTCATTTTTTTTCCCTCACCAGGATTAGTTTTTTACTTTTTTACATTAATTTTTTTTATCGTAAATTATTTTATTTTAGTTTAGTGTATTTTATTTGTCTTTTATGTGCAACTGGAATCTTTTGTCATCAAAACAAATTCCTTGCAAGCTCTCAATAAAGCTCTTTCTGATTCTGACCAATTAGATTTAACTTCATATCATAAAAAAAACTAAAAAGCAATACAAAAATCTACAAAAAAAGCAACTGAGAAAGGTTATTATTTATTCTCGTGATTCACTTTACTTCTTTTGAAAGCTGTAGTAATAAGTCAACTTGAAAAAACGTGGCCTTCACTTACTGTAAAGGGGTTTTTTTTGTTAGCGCCCTCTGCTGCTTGCATTGTGAGTTACAGTTCCAGTACAGACCCAGGAAATTTAGAATTTGTGTTCATTTTACAAATACAGTTTGGATCATGTGGCTGGGTGATAATCTCAAACTGCATTAAACTGAAGAAAATCGTATACGCCATTCACCACACCAGTGTGCTGTGTGATTTTTCCCTGATCAAAAAAGACACCACGGGCACCGTAGATCACATGGAAACCTCTCCAAGAATTCATTTATAGTTTGGACATTATGAAAATCTAATAGAATGGGTCACAACTTTGCCAGAACTCTTTAGGAGGTCCTACAGGAAGCTATTCTTTTTCTCCTCCTTCTTCTTCTATCGTTAGGGGTCACCAAAGCAGATCATCTGTCTCCAGATAACTTTGTCCTCTACATCTGCTTCTTTTGATCCCACCACCTGCATGTCTTCCCTGCATCCATAAACCTCCTCCTTGGTCTTCTTCCTGCCTGGAGGCTCCATTCTTAGCATTCTTCTACTGATAAACCGCATGTCCCTCCTTTGCATAAACCATCTCAGTTTAGCCTCCTTTAACTTGTCTTCAAAATGTCCTACCTGCACGGTCCCTCTAATTAACTCAATCCTAATCCTGATCATCTCCTGATGAAAATCACAGCATCTTCAACTGCACAACACAGAAATTTACATTGATCTCATTCATACAACTGAGAAGCTATGGGGTTATGACCCTTGCTGAGGGGCCTAAAAGTGGCAGGTTGCTGTGGCTGGGATTTGAACTTAACACCTTCGTATCCAAAGTCCACTGCCTTAAGCTACCACCTCCATTAGCAGGTCTCACCACTGTCTTAGGAACTTGCCCTTTCACGTACCCTTCTATCCTAAATCACTCCTACCAATCTTCTCCATCCTGCCTGCACTCTTTTCTTCACTTCTCTAACACACTCTTCATTACTCTGAACAGTTGACCCCAGGGATTTTAACTCACCCACCTTCAGGTTATTGTTGCTAATGGTGCTTCTCCACGAAGGTTTTACAGGCTGTATTAACTGTATTGAATTCAAATCTGTTGTGTTTTTTGTTGCTGTTGTCATACCAAGTTATTTTATGTTGTATGTTTCCCACAAGCCATTGAACCTCAGTGAACTATGTCTTCTTATTATTGTTCACTTTCCTCGACTTCTTGATCGGGTCAGGGCTCTCTTGCTACATCTATGTTTTATGTTCATCTGTCTGTATCTTTGTTCGTGTGTTAATAAAATGCTCTTGTCACACGTACATTACAGGACAGTGATATTGTATGTCTTATTAGGAAGCTTAGGTAAGAGCACAGGATCAGCCGTGATACAGCACACCTGAAGCACAGAAGGTTAAGGGCTTTGCTTAGGGGCCCAACAGTAGGAGCTTGGTGGTGCTGGGGCTTAAACTGCCAACCTTTCATTCAGCAAAACCCTAAAGCTTAACCACTGAGCTTCTGAACACTGACCTCTAAGAGAAATGCCTCGCACTTTATGTTTGCACGTACTGAGTGACAGGTTCATTATAGAAGTTAATGAGGACCACCTTTCTCTCTCTCTCTCTCTCTCTCTCTCTCTCTCTCTCTCTCTCTCCCCATCTCTCTGTATGTTTGTCTCTCTCTTTTTTTCTGTTTGTCTTATTTTTTGTCTGTCTCTCTTTCTCTCTGTCTCTCTCTCTGTTTGTCTGTCTGTCTATCTGTCTGTCTTTTTTCTGTCTGTCTCTCTTTCCTCTGTCTCTCACTTTTTCTGTCTGTCTGTCTGTCTGTCTGTCTGTCTTTTTTTCTGTCTGTCTCTCTGTTTGTCTCTCTCTCTCTTTTCTGTTTGTCTGTCTATCTGTCTGTCTTTTTTCTGTCTCTCTTTCTCTCTGTCTGTCTGTCTGTCTGTCTGTCTGTTTGTCTGTCTGTCTTTTTTTTCTGTCTGTCTCTCTTTCTCTCTCTCTTTTCTGTTTGTCTGTCTGTCTTTTTTCTGTCTGTCTCTCTCTCTCTCTCTCTCTCTCTCTCTCTCTCTCTCTCTCTCTCTCTCTCTCTCTCTATAGTCGGCCATACTGAATTATCTCCTTAGGGCCAAATAACATTGCATTTTACTTTGTTGTTTTGTTGGAGTTTGCTTGTAAGTGATGAGTGGTGGTAGATTTTAGTGTAACATCAGGACTGAAGCTCTGGATCAACTGAAAGAGGTGGATTGACTTCTTTGCTCATCTTTCAGCAATTCAGGGCTTTATAGGACATGAACTTTATTTCTCTCTCTCTCTCTCTCTCTCTCTCTCTCTCTCTCATTCTCTCTCTCTCTCTCTCTCTCCTTCCGTAACGGCTTTCCTCTCCCTCCGTAACGGCTTCAGGCGCGTTCCAGCCATGAACGCGTCTGCAGAAGATGTTTTCCCGGCTGTAGGAGAGCAATTGGGCCATGAAAACATAAACTCCACCTCATGAATGAACAAAGCAGTCATCGTGTTTCTAGTTTGGTTCATTAAGTGGTTAATGATGGTTTCTGGGTCAAGAAGCGTTCTGCCGACACGCAGGACTCACCTGTAGGAACAGACACACAACAGGAGGATACAGTGAGAAATTTCGAGCTGGGGACCGTGCAGAGTGACGATCACACCGTCGTACGACTGACTGTCACTATTCCTGATAACGAGAAACTGAGCTGCAGTGATGTGGCTAAAGGCGGCGCACAAACCCTGAAAACATCAAACTCTCAGCATATGCAGATGACACCACAGTTATAATCAAGGAGAATGAAGACATCCAGGCTGTACAGAGCGCTCTAAAAGTCTATAAAGAGCACCTCCTCTGCCAAACTGTCATAAAAGCAACCCAACTGAACTGCCAGAAAATATTAGATGAGAAAGGACAGGAATGAAATGCCTGGGAGTATACCGCTGTAAAAATTAACATAGAGCTAAGAAAACTGGGAGGGCATAACAGAAATGTCTAAATCGAGTTGGGAATAGCTGTTACCCCAACTATCATACAACCTCATCGCCTCTATTCTGTGGCACAAACTTATGGTTTTAGATCCACCCAGAAACCTCATTGACCTCACTGTTCTTTGGTCTTGGTTGACTTCTTTTGGTCTGGACAGCACTGGCTAAGAGCTGCAGATCTCTACCCCCCAATTCAAAAAGGAGGACAAGGACTATTCCACACGTACATTACAGGTTAGCGGCCTTTCATTTACAAGCAGCACGGCGTCTCCTATACTGCCAACAT
>NC_060893.1:21429755-21527255 GCF_014805685.1 Silurus meridionalis | reverse complement strand
ATATATATGGGTGATGTAATATGGGGGAAGGGGTAACACTTAGGTTATTGGGTGACAGTCTTTGCCCCCTATTGCCCCCTATGCCCCTATTGTGGAATTTCAGATTTCAAGTTAAGAACAAAATAAGAATGAAGGAATAGGTTGCATCTATTTTGTGCATTAGTTTATCGTTGTTGGTATTTTATGAAAACAAGAGAAAAACTAGATGATCGGTCTAAATGGCATTTCATCCCAATACACTGGATAACTAAACAGATATTGCTGATGGAGAACTGGTACTTGAGCAGTCAAGTGTCACTCGTTCGGAAGAGGAGAATTCCCGGAAATGGAAATGTCTGCAAAAATGTTTTAAAGTCGGACCATTTCAACCATTAATTATTTTCCATCATTGGATGGTAGAAAGGCATGTGAGGTATGAATGGCTTGAATATAGTTCTGCTCTTGATCGTGCAATTTTGTATATAAAATATATGAGAAACACTATGAGCCAGGAGAGACTCTCAGTCACTGCAGTACTTCGGGTCACTTCACGTAGATGTTGGATATGATAGTTGAACGCTTTGATGCCACGGCTAGTGGACGCCGTTTAGCCCTTCATCAAGGAAGGATGTTGTTGATATACAGTACAGACCAAAAGTTTGGACACACCTTCTCATTCAAAGAGTTTTCTTTATTTTCATGACTATGAAAATTGTAGATTCACACTGAAGGCATCAAAACTATGAATTAACACATGTGGAATTATATATGGAATTATATACATAACAAAAAAGTGTGAAACAACTGAAAAATGTCATATTCTAGGTTCTTCAAAGTAGCCACCTTTTACTTTGATTACTGCTTTGCACACTCTTGGCATTCTCTTGATGAGCTTCAAGAGGTAGTCACCTGAAATGGTCTTCCAACAGTCTTGAAGGAGTTCCCCGAGAGATGCTTGGCACTTGTTGGCCCTTTTGCCTTCACTCTGCGGTCCAGCTCACCCCTAAACCATCTCGATTGGGTTCAGGTCCGGTGACTGTGGAGGCCAGGTCATCTGGCGTAGCACCCCATCACTCTCCTTTAAATTTGCTCTGAATAGTGCAATATGCCAAATGTATGTAATAATATGCAATAACAGAACAAAATATTACTTCTGTTTAGTTATAAGTAGCGTATGTGTGTGTTAAAGTGTTAAAGAGGCAGGTGAGTCCTGAAGAGCTGCAGACACCTGGAGGGAAATACCTAAAGAGGATATTCACTGTGAGTATCATACACTTTAAACATGATGTGATCTGCAGGCCTGGTTTCACTTTTTTTTTTTTTTCGGGCCAGGCACTTTTTTTTTTTCTGTATTGAAACGTGTTCTATAATAATATACAGAAGAATATGGATGATCGTGTGTAGATTGTCGGGGATGCTGTGGGCTGGGGCTTTGTTGTGAGAGGCAGCAGTCCATGCCACATTCAGGCTGTTGATCCAAGCGGACCAGCTGCTGCTGTTGGAATGAAGGTAAGAAGCAGGGAAATGTGGAAAAATATGACCAAGTGTGTGGAAAAATGTTACTTTGATTCTATAGGTAATTAGTAAGTTAACAGGTTGAAACTCACTAAGGTGAAATTTTTGTCATAAAAACATTTGATTTGGCAACAAAAGACAGGTACGGAAAAAATATACAGTAGTTCAATTAAATAATGCAGGAGCAAATTTTTGCAGCGCTATACCTTAAAGTTTACTGATAATCCCATAATGCATCTGTCGAATAGAGCAGCGGTCTCCAGCCTTTTTTGCGCCACGGACCGGATTAAAGTCGGACAATATTTTCACGGACCGGCCTTTAAGGTGTGGCGGATAAATACAACCAAATAAAAAGATACGACCGTCATAAAAACTGGTATTTTCTAAAAATAATAATAAACGTGGATCCACTGTGTTGTTGTTTGTTCATTTTGCTCGCTTGGGGGTTTGAATTTAGCGGTAATGTATTATGTGTTAGTGGCCGGAGCAGTGTAATAATTCTAGATATGGCAGTTTAGCCTCTGAGTAAAAAGAACAGTGAAGTGTTTTATTTAAAGGGTGGCTTTACAGCACAGTGAGATTATTTCACATACCCCAGCGATGTTAGGAAGCTGGGTTTATTGCACATGATACAGCACCCCTGGACCACAGATGGTTAAAGGCCTTGTTTAAGGGCCCATGAGTGGCACAGATTTGTATTCCACCCAAGTAGAAGCCACACCTAATCATCGACTGAGAGCCAAGCTATTTCTTTTATTTATTATTATAATTTTTTACGTACATACATACAAACACACACCCATATATTGTCATATTCTGCGATCTTTTGCATTTTCAGTGGGATGATAAGACTAGTCATTTTTAGATGAAATAGGACAAAAAAACAGGTATTTGCAACGGCATTAATTATGGTCCCCTTTATTTAATATTTACAAGAGCCAGGTTTCTGCTATTGCTCAAGGCTCAAGTGTAAGAGGAAGTCACACTAAGCACTTCAGCTAATAGAGCTTTCTTTTCTTATTTTTCTTAATACTTCATACCAATTTTCTGTTATTTTTGAGCGCATTGTAATAAAGAGCGTAATACATTATTATGTAACAAACAAACAAACGATATATATATAGTGTATATGTCTATGAATAATACACATGCATTACTTTTACATTTGCGGCATTTAGCAGAAGCCCGTGTCCAGAGCAATGTGCAAAAGTGCTTTGTGTCTTTATCAATGATTAAATCTCCACTGGTACCCTAGATTACAAACTTAACCTCTTAACAGAGTTGTAGGCTGATTTTATTCTATACATTTGTTTAACAAAGCAAACTTGAAAAGTGTTAGTTTAAGTGTTTTATGAAGAGGTAGGTCTTCACCTGCTGCTTGAAGATAGCCAGGAACTCTGCTGTTCAGACATCTAGGTGAAGTTCATTCCACCACATGGGTGCCAAAACAGAGAAGGGCCTGCGAGGCGCTCCGTTAAGTTTGCTGTAGATTCTCTGCTGTAGATTCTCTGCAGTCTCTTTGATAAATTCCCTTCGTGTCCTATTATCAGTTTTGGATGGACATCTTGTTCCTAGTAATGTCACTGTACTCCCTTTTTCCTACACTTGTTAAAGATGGCCTTCACAGTGTCCTAATGTTCTGTAATGTTTTGGAAATGATCATACCTCTTTCCTCATCTACAGTCTTGTATTTGCTTTGTAAACTCTTTTTGGGGATGAATTCTGGATACATGCCCCAATAACCCTAACCCCATTATAAAAGAGTGTACATACTCATGTAACCAGATTGTTTTACGGTTTAATGCTGTATTTTTACATAATGGGAAAGTAACATCATTCCATTGCATATACAGTGTTGGCAATGCTCTTGGGATAAACTTATGGTGAGTAAAGTAAGATGTTGATCTTTTTGACATTATATGCTTACAGTTGAATGCTTGAATGTAATTCTCAGTGGCTGAAAAATTGTATGATATACAGAACATAAGCGACATATCAATTTGCCTAACATTAAAAAATGAGAATGTAAACCCAAAATTGATATATATTCATGGATGCGTGTGTTTAGGTGTGTCAGTTTGTACTGTGTGTAAATGGAGTGAACGCCTTGGAGATGGACTATCGGACGGTCAGCCATCTTATCCTCACCGGGCCTCGTACTGTTGTCATGGAGGTGATGGAGCCACTCGACTGCTGAGGACACAACTAAAGGAGTTACTCTCAAAAAATAAAAAAAATTTGAGAAAAAAGTACAATATTGTGAGCTGGAATAAGATTTAGATGGTGACCTTAGAGTTTTACATTACTCAGAAAAAAAAAAGAAAAAAGGGCCAAAGTGTATTATATTTGACCCCTTGTCTAATGCAAAAAAAAAAAAAAAAAAACATTTAGATAGAGTTTCTAACATGATACATTGGTAAGCTATACCATCAAAATGGTTCTCAGTGATTAGATTTGAGACATCAGCAGATGTTTTGTTATGTAGTATACCTTCAGTGCTTATTTCCACCTAAAATCTGCACACAATGTCTTTTGTTCTTTTTTTCTTATAGAAATATATTCAAAAACATATGAATTCCTAAGCACCAGACAGCACACAGTATATAATTGAAATGGCGATATGAGAGAAAAGTATTCGGACACTACATATAGAATATAAATAGATGTGTTACATGAAAGTGTCCTTGAGTAAATGACACCTTGTAGCATAAAAGACCATTAGATAAAAATATTTTACTGTGATGGTGAAGTTGAATTAGATTCTGAAAGCTCTCAGGTACAACATTATTAATATTCAAATGGAAATAGCTCTGCATAGGCAGGGGAAACAACTTCAACATTCCTGTCAGAACAATTAGGTTGATAATATGGAGATGGAAAGCTCGACTAATTGTTCCTGGACAGGTGTGCCATTCAAGATTTCATGACATGCCTTCAGACTAATGATAGAGAAAATAAGAAAAAAGCCAGCAGTCACTGAAACTGAGTTGCTAGATGGCCTGTAGGCATCAGTTACACAGTTATCTCTGTGAAGCACAAATAGAAGCATAGAGATGTCCATCTAAGAGCATCTTCATGTACTCACATACCTACAGGGCTCTTTGCCAATAGTAGAGCTCTCACTATGTGGAAAGAAAAGGGTTGTGGAGGATTTCTTAAAAAGAACATATCCACAGTGAAGCATGGGGGTGGGAGCTTTATATATCATAGGACTGTCATGATTGTCTAAAGCATGAATGGAGAGGTGTACCGGGATGCATTAGAAGATAATTTAATCTTCATCATCAAGATGGCATGAAGGTGGTGAAAACATTTGAGTAAAACAACAACCCCAAACATACAATATACAACTCACATAAAAAAGGTGCAGGTTCTTTTATTAACCCACTAATCTCCTAACTTTATTATAGAGAAGTTGGAAATTTACATCTCTGTACATATTTTTAGTAGCAGTAGCTCAGTGGTTAAAATCTTGACCTTCTATTCAGAATGTTAAGAGTTGAAATTCCAGCACTGCCAAGCTTGCCCTTAAACACGGCTGGGCACCTTTAACTACTCAGCTGTACAAATAAGATAAATAAAATAAATAAGCTCGTGATAAGGGGGTCTACCAATGCTTGTAGTAATTCTTTTCATAGATGTGTACAATTTCCATTGCCTATATATAATTTTTTTTACACATATCTTTAATAAATACACACTTTTTTAGTGATATTTGTAAGTTCAAAGTCACACATTATATGTATTAAATTTAAGTGGATTTATGCAGTGGACATTAAAAATAAGAGGATAAATATTTATTAATTTCACTCAATATATCAGTAGGTATTAATGAATTGATGGCAGTTTTCAGTATCAAACTAAACAAACTGTATGTATGTTTCTATATAAGATTTATGAGTGAAATATGAGAATTTAACAGTGCTCTGGTATACCAGCTTATAAATCTCTGCTTAATAACATACTGAATTCTTACATTAAATAAATAAATAAAGTTGTCAATCTTTTGAACATCATATATTTGGCTCAGTAATTTGATACTCTGGTTATTAATGTGCTGTAATTATAGCATTTGCAAAGACCAAAAAAAATCACAAATAACAATAAAAAATATTCATACACCTTTAAAGCGCTTTAATTTTTTTTACTATAATAAACCATTTAATTCATAACCCTTAGTGATATCAGCTTTAATTTAATCTAGTTTTGTTTATTATAAATGCCTTATTAAAGTATAAGTAAAATGTAAAGAAACATAAGGAAATTTATTTCTTTTTTTCCCGCCATTTATTTCCAACTAAATGGTATTTGGAATATTGTATTGTGGCATAAAAACATTATTGAAATTCTTTGTTTTACCTTTATTTGATGGGCAACAATGGCTTTTACATGAATAAATGATTACTAATAATGAACATGGTTACCAATCTAAACATGATTAAATGTAATACACTGCAATTGATTAATTTATGAGATGTGTGTTACATGTTATGTGGTGTTATGTCTGTGATTGTGCTTTTTTTTATTATTGTTTTTTTTTTAGCATATAGTCTTTCTGCTAAACTTAAAAAGATAAACCTACAAAATTAAAAGTTGAACCTAAACAGACAAAGTTGATGACTGATTACTGGGTGATTCCAACTTTGTGGTAACTGTTTGGAGAAGAATTACATATGGCTGGAAATGTTTTTTCAATACTTTTATATATATAGTGTGCTGCATACAATGTATGAACCAAGGTTTTCCTTTCACTTGAACTATGAGACCCAAACCTAGCATGACAATGCGATTGTGCCCAAAGCCAGCTCCATAAAAATATGATTTATAAGCAATGAATGATTAATTAGTAATGATACATATATCACAATGAGTTAAAAAATAACTAAAATATGATCTTAAATAAAACCTATGCTTTCCTGTGCCCCAAACTCTAGATGGCAGTGTAATCTTTATTTATTCTGTTTCCTGGACGCTTGAGGGGTAAATTAATACACGTTCTTACAAATCTATGCTACATTTTCATATATAGTCCAATACACAGTTACTACATTATTACTATTAGATATTTGTATATATTTGGATTTAGCTTAAGTTTTACTCAATTCGTGGATACACGTATTACTATATAAATATACAGTATATATATCTTTGATGCGATCCGCACACATTTTTAGACATTTGGCCTTTTAATCATGTTCAGATGCTTTATGAACTGTACATGATTCTGGCTTTGTGCTTGTCAACATTTAGAAGTAGAAGTATGTACATAGAAGTTCACCCACACCTGCTCAGAGTCGAGCGAAGACCTGAAGACATTGTGACGTGAAGCATAGTGCTGTGATAATCCATTGTTATATATATACATTTTTCTATTTTGGGGGGGGAATAACGATACACATTTTCAGTACAGGTACATATTGTCGGAGTTTTTTTATTAAGTTATTAAGTGCAAGTTTGTTTTAATCTCCGCCTTGCACTTTAAGACATTTTTTTTAATTGTTATTAAACTTTAGAACATACACAACCATGCCAGGGGAATCAAAAAGAAACTAGAGTTAGTGCAGTGTCACTGTGGCTACTCATTCTGTACCAGAAATACGATTTGTAGTGCGCTAACATACAATTTGTTCACAATACATTGTTTGGCTCCTACACAAAATCGTGCCACTTCCTGCCATTACTAACGCTGGCCATATGGCTTCATTAACATTTTATGTCCAGCTTCAAGAACTTCATGAACAACCACATATGGCTGGAAATGTCCAGTATCGCAGTGCTTTCGTCTATGTAGTGTATCACACACAGAGTGACCTGTTTATTAGCAGTAATGCATCACAAACTTGCATAAAAATGCCTTAAGGTTGTTCCTTAAGAATCCTGGCATATATTCTGCTAGCAATACACACAAAGATAGACACAGACTTTCAGATAACATATAAAAGAGATGGTTATTTATTCTGCCCTATTTTACATGCATTCTTTTTTGCTTTCTAGCTGATTGTGTTGCATCAAGATCACACACATTTATACACACACTCAAATGTACCTACCTTTTGGTGGTTTGAAGTAATCTACATCTTGATATTATTTGTCTATAAAAACATGGCATGGTAATTTATATATATATATATATATATATATATATATATATATATATATATATATATATATATATATATATATATATATATATATATAATTTTTAATAATTTAGATAATTTTTGTAATATTTGTAAGTAAAGTCTTCACTATATCTTCTTCTTCTTCTTCTTTTTCCTACGGCTGCTCCCATTAGGGGTCGCCACAGCTGATTATCCATCTCCACACCCGCTGGCCTCTACATCTGCTTCTTTCAAACCAACTACCTGCATGTCTTCCCTCACCACATATATAAACCTCTTCCTTGATCTTCTTCTTTTCCTCCTTCATGGTGGCTCCATCCTCAGCATTCACCTACCGATATACCCCATGTCCCTCCTCTGCACATGTCCAATCCATCACAATCTCTGCTCCCTCACCCTGTCTCCAAAACGTCTTACATGCTCTGTCCCTCTAATAAACTCATTTCCAAACCTGTCCATCGTCGTCACTTCCAACGAAAACTTCAACATCTTCAGATCTGCGATATATATGTGTATATATATATATATATATATATATATATATATAAAAACTAGTTTTTCTTTCAGACTCAGAACTACTGAGGGCCAATGCTGAACTCACATGGAACACAGGAACACATGGCTGATCATAATTGGCTGTTTAATCAACATTGTATGTTTTACTGTGTAGAATTCTACCGAATGTGAATTACCGAATGTGAAAATGCAACCGAAAACTGATGTCAGAGAAACATTAATGGTAGGGACAACCAGCTGTAATTACAATAGCTAAATAAAACAGGCACAACATTTTTTGTGCAAACTAAATCTGGTATGTGGCAGTCAATAGTGGTATGATACCGTATAATTGTTAACCTTATTAACTATCTCATGTAAAATGAACAACCTTAAGAACCAAAAAATCTTATTAGCATAAAAGCCTTAAGACATTTATTAGTTATGTTTTTTTTTCATGTATTTGCACTGTTTCCTGTCACTAGCAATAAACCTTAACCCCTGAGTCACCACTGCATGGGTTAACAATGGACGTGTGACTTCATTTAGGTCATTCACCATAGATTTTTTTTGGGTCAAGCAACATAGCCCGAGGCTATTTCACTTGACTTGTGCTAGAGGTTACTTTTGTCCAACCTATTGTTGATAAACCTTGGACCTGGAACTGGAAAAGACTTAAAACTAGACCCGGAAAAATCTTTTTTGGAAACGGAGACTACGGTTTCTCACAGATTTTCATTCGAAACAAGGTCACCATGGTGCACAAACATTTCTATAGGGACATTTCTAAAGTATTATAAAGTAAGGACATTATGTATCCTGAAACCCACCATTTCACCAATTCATAATCTTTGCAATACATTAAAAAAATTCTACCAAACTGATTCTGCATATCATATCAGCAGAAATATATATCATTTTATTATTAAGATTAAAACAAGTGAAAAGGGAGTAAGACCAGGAACATTGGAGGTGGGTTTAAACTGTTCTATCAGGGTGTGGATGGAAAGAGAAAGGGTGTAGGGGTGATCCTGAAGAAAAAGTTTAGTAAGAGTGTAGTGGAGGTGAAGCTGGAAGTTGAAGGGGTGATGATAAATGTAATCAGTGCTTATGCTCCATAAGTGGGTTTTGAGTTGAAGGAGAAGAAAAAATTCTGGAGTGAGTTAGATGAAGTGGTAAAAGATGTACCTAGGAATAAAAGATTGGTGATTGGGGCAGCCTTTAATGGGCATGTAGGTGAAAGGAACAGAGGTGATGAGGAGATGATGGGTAGGTATGGTTTTAAGGAGAGGAATGTGGAAGGGCAGATGCTGGTAGATTTTGCTAAAAAGATGGAAATGGCAGTGGTGAAAACTTATTTTAAGCTGAAGGAGGATCATAGGGTGAAGTATTAGCGTGAAGGAAGGTGCACACAGGTGGACTATGTTCTATGTAGGAGATGCAACCTTAAGGAGATTGGAGACTATAAGGTGTTGGTAGAGGACAGTGTAGCTGTCAGGCAGAAGAACAAGGAGATGTGGCAGCAGGTAAAGAGGGATATGGCGAAAGCCAAGGAAAGGGCATATTAGGAGCTGTATGTGAAGTTGGACACTAAGGAAGGAGAAAAGGATTTGTAGCGATTGGCCAGGCAGAGGAACCGAGCTGGGAAGGATGTGCTGCAAGTTAGAGCAATTAAGGGATGGATATGGTAATGTGTTGACTAGTGAGGAGAGTGTGTTGAGAAGATGGAAGGAGTATTTTGAGCAGCTGATGAACGAGGAAAATGAGAGAAAGAAGGTTGGATGTGTGGAGATGATAAAGCAAAAGTGGATAGGATTAGTGAGGAGGAAGTGAGAGCAGTGATTAAAAGGATGAAGAATGGAAATCAGCTGGACCAGATGAAGCATAGAGATGTTTAGGAGAGATGCAGTGGAGTTTTTAACATGATTGTTTAAAAAGATTTTGGAAGGTAAGAGGATGCCTGAGGAATAGAGAAGGTGTGTGCTGGTATGTATCTTTAAGAATAAGGGAGATGTGCAGACCTGCAGTAACAACAGGGGAATAAAGTTGATCAGTTACACCATGAAGTTATGGGAAAGAGTAGTGGAAGCCAGGCTGAGAGAAGAGGTGACCATCTGTGAGCAGCAGTATGGTTTAATGCTAAGGAAGAGCACCACAGATGCCTTATTTACTTTGAGAATGTTGATGGAGAAGTATAGAGAAGGTCAGAAGGAGTTGATTGTGTTTGTGGATTTAGAAAAAGTGTACGACGGGTGCCGAGAGAGGAGTTGTGGTATTGTATGAGGAGGTCTGGTGCATCAAAGAAGTATGTAAGGGTGGTGCAGGACATGTATGAGGACAGTGTAACAGCAGTGAAGTGTTCAGTAGGAACGACAGACTGGTTTAAGTCGCCACCGGCTTGCTCATCAGGGACAAACTTACACTTATAAAGAACATATAAATTTTTTATCACCACATTATCTGTGTAAAGCTGCTTTGAGACAATGTTTATTGTTAAAAGCGCTACACAAATTAAAATTATTTGAATTGAAGTTTAAGGTGGAGGTTGGACTGCACCAAGGATCGGCTCTGAGCCCTTTCCTGTTTGCAGTGGTGATGGACAGGTTGACAGACGATGTCAGACAGGAGTCTCCATGGACTACAATGTTTGCGGATAATATTGTGATTTGTGGTGAGAGTAGAGAGCAGGTGATGAAGAGCCTGGAGAGGTGGAGGAATGCGCTGGAGAGAAGGGGAATAAAAGTCAGTAGAAGCCAGACAGAGTACATGTGTGTGAATGAGCGGGAGGGCAGTGGAGTGTTGAGATTGCAGGGAGAAGAGGTGGAGAAGGTGGAGGAGCTCAGGCACCTAGGGTCAACAGTGCAAAGTAATGGAGAGTGTGTTAAAGAAGTGAAGAAATGAGGTTGGCATGGGTGGAGAAGAGTGATAGCAGGAGTGATTTGTGATAGAAGAGTATCTGCAAAAGAGAAAGGGAAAGTTTAGAGACAGTGGCATTGAGTAAAAAACAGGAGGTGGCACTGGAGGTAGCAGAGCTGAAGATGTTAAGGTTTTCGTTTAAAGTGATGACGATGGACAGGATTAGAAATTAGTTCTTTAGTTGGAAAGCGCATGTAGGACAAAGGGGGCAAAGAGAAAGAGGCCTGATTGAGATGGTTTGGACATGTGCAGAGGAGGGACATGGGGTATATCAGTAGAAAAATGCTGAGGATTGAGCCACCAGGAAGGAGGAAAAGAGGAAGGCCAAAAAGGAGCTTCATGGATGTGTTGAAGAAAGACATGCAGGCAGTTGATTTGAAAGAAGCAGATGTAGAGCACAGGGGTGTATGGAGATGAATGATCCGCTGTGGTGACCTCTAATAGGAGCAGTTGAAAAAGAAAAGAAGAAGAAGAAGATTATTGAACAATTAAAACTGTAAGAAGAAAGATTGAGATTAAAAGATGAGTTCCATGCGGCAATTTGATTCCCACTTCAGTGGGCTCCTCTTAATGTTAATTGCAGTTCTAATTTTGACCAGTAGGTGCAGGAACAACTTTATGGAGATTGAAGAAACACTAGAAAACAGTTTATTCCTCAAATAGAACCTTTTATTTATTTTTTTATCATGTAATTAGTATTTCCAAGGAAATTTTAATCTAAGGAGTAAAATGTAAATGAGGACATTATTATCAACACTTGTTGAAAATAATGAACATACTCATAACACACTTTTGTTTGTCTTCATAATAATGCAATTTTCAACGCAATCAATCTGGTGTCACCCAGAAGAGGGCCAGCTCCCATTTGAGTCTTGTTCCTCCTTAAAGATTTCCTCATCATATAGTCCGAAAGTTTTTTTTTACCCACGGCTGAATTTTATAAGCACATTATTGCACATTCCTTTGATGTCTTACTTTGAGTTAGACTTGGAGACCTAAAAGTGAAGGAAAAGTGAGTGATGGAATTTATGGGGTGTCATTCCTACTCTGTCATGGCTGTGACCTGGCACTCAGAGTGATCTCAAACTATGCATTCCTCTACTCAGCTCTCGGCCTGTTCAGGCACATCTAGCATGGGTGACAGACAGAGAGGGAGGGCAAACAGAAAAGAGAGAAAGAGAGAGATTTGTTATTAGCCTGCAGCTTCACAGGGCTGAAGTTGCAGTATACAAACCTTTTGGGCAGGCATTCCTGTGATTCACAAGACGCCCATACTGTATGCCAAGTTTTTGGAGGGAATCTCTAAATAAATTCATTGTAAATACAAGAATGCCTCAGTACTGACATTCAAACTATTACATTTAAGACACCAACATCTTCTGACCTTGGAATTACTGTATAATAGTCTATTTTTGATTAATTTAGATAAAGTCTTCAAAAGTTCTAAGGAGTTTTTCCACCAAAAATATTATTGTTGTGGTTCTTTGTACACCATGGACCCACTATTCATCCTAATGCTCTTCTCGTGCTCTTATCTTCCTGCTTCCTTCATCTGGAGCTTTCTGCTCTTGTGATTCACCTCCTGTACTTGCAGATAATCTCACAAGGATACCCCAAAGCAGAAACTAAAGTCTGTATTAGACACGTTGCATAACAGTGCTTTGCTTGCAAGGGTACAGATAAGCAAAAAATAAATAATGTGAGCTGTTTGATTGTTACTCCTATTTGCTTGTGGGTGTAATAATAATTGAAATTATTATACTATATATATATTTTAAAGCTGTCAAAAGTAATGAGTTAACGCAAATAAATCTTAACAGCACAAATGTTATTAACGCGCGATTATTGCATGCGACTATTTTTTATTAAAAAATTGTAAATGAATAAATATAAAAGAGGTGAAATGAAAACATCCAACACCACACACATTTACTTATTCATTTCACATTAATTGCCTTTCTTTACTCAGATAAAAAAAATAAAATAAAATAAACTCCAACGAAAAATTATTTTTAAACACAAAACATTTGTTTTACTGATGTGTCAAGTCTCAAATCAGCACCAAAATCCGCCAGGGTGCACACATCCGGCAATTAAAACCGTCTGTGTGGAAACATAGCAAAAGTTCAGTTTGGTGTTCTGATAATTAAAAATTAATTTAAAACACCATAATTACTTTAAAACATTTACAAGAATATTTTGTCTTTATGTTCTATGTTGAGTTTGGTTTTTACTAATAATAAACACATTTGCATAAAGTATCAATACAAATTTGAAATGTATTAATTTAAGGTACATAAAAAACAGATACAAATGTGCGACTAAGTTGAAATCAATTGTAAGTTAACTAAAGACATGCGATTATTATCGATTAAATATTGTAAACTATTATTACTATTAAAATTATCATAAACCCAAAACCTTATTTTCAACAGCTCAACCAGTTAGGTTTATAACCACAACAAAAAATGTAGTTGAGTAAAAAAAAGATATTTGACTTTGAAATGTAGTGAAAATAGACTCCAAATGGAGATACTTCAATAAACTCTAGATATATATATATATATATATATATATATATATATATATATATATATATATATATATATATATATATATATATATATATACAGTATATACATACAAAATATGTGATTGATGAGTTGGCGAGGGCTGGTCATGGGCTGCAGGTGTGTAAGGGCCTGGAGGCAAAATTCTGGCACGTGTCAAACTGTCACTCAGTCACTGATATTGCATAAGCAAAATAAATAAAAAGGCAACTATTTATTGGTAATGAAAATGAATACATTAATCAGAACAGAAAAAGCATTAATCAGCCTCACACCGTTCCATCTTAAATTAAAATTTAATTAAATATTTTTCATTTATAATTTAAATATAAACAAATAAAAAGTATAAAAGTGGGACCACAAATAATATATTCCTGTCTTATTCCTAAATTATTAAACAGGTTTTTTATAAGTCTTTTTTTGTGTCTGCAATCACAAATGTAGTAATTACTGATGCACATTCATAATCTAATTAATGCTTTTTCACATGCATATTTTAACATCTGAGAACAGTTATTAAAAAGGAATATTCATTAATTTATTCATTTGTTCTTTTCCAGTAGATGCTTTGCCTGGTCAGGATCCAGACCCTATCCTGGGAACAAATGTAATGTAAGCACTATCAGTCTGGCACATGGCATCACCATGCTCATCTACATTCACACCTAGAGATCCCCATTCCAACAATAGATATTTTTTGGAGGTAAATCCATGGAGAATGTGCACAGACTCTATACAGACATTGACCCAAGATCAAACCACGGACTGAAGTCCAAACTCAAGCTAAGGTTTATTGTAGCAAAGGTAGGCACTGACCAGAGATGCTCAAAGTGGGGCTTTCAGGACAATTTTGGCCCATGGAGACCTTTAATTTGGCCCACAATGCCATAAAGGAGATATAGAAAAAAACCCAGAAAAAACAATGCCATTGTCACAGGTCTTTATTTCTAATTAAACATTTAACCTAATATTTATATTGATATATAAATATATCAATGAATTTGACTTTTTTAAGTTATACGTACAACATGCTTCAGGAAACCCAAACAACAGGTAATTATGGAAAGATCAAGGCAGTGGCACACCAGCAAGAGTTTTGGAAGAATACATTATTTATAATCATTATGAAGCAAAACATTCTCCAGCTTTCTAAAAGTGCAGTGGGACCAGATGTTTTTAGCATTTACATCACTGCAGTATTGAATTTGAGTCAATCAAGGTTGATTTTTGGCCCTTCGAAGGACAATGTTTGGGTACCTCTGGCTCAGTTCTCAGTCAATATAGAACCTCTCATCCAGGAGATATTTGGTGCTTGTAGTTTATCTCTGAAGTAATAGAAGTTTAACCACATCAGATTAGTGTATTTGTTTGTTTAGGATCTTAAAAAGACTTGTTTATGTGGGTTTCCGGCACATCAGGACATACTGTAAATAAGCTCTGAAGGGCTTTATCTCATTGCCTATCATTGCCTTTATCTTTGGGGTTTTCACACACAGTAGGACCTGGAGTTTACCAAAAATGGCCTGAAGGACACAATAACATCCAGTGAATGGCAGTTATGCATGCAAAACACCCTTGTTGATGAGAAAGGTCAGAGGAGGTCAGAGGAGATTTGGCAGACTGGTTCAATGCTCTTTGTCATGTGGGGGAGAAAACGGAAATCCCTCGACAGTATCTGACTGCTATAAAGCACTGACACTGAAGACTCCTTCCAAAAATACTATATGCTTCTGTCTTCTTACACTAAACATCACACCGATTTTTTTTAATGTTTATGTCGAGCATCCCCTTTACATCCCTGGGAAACACAATGAAGGATGTTATTATCAAAATTATAAAATTAAAAAGAATTAACAAAAACCTGGGTTTAGTAGATTTATAGATATACCAAATAAAGGTTCTTCTATCGCATCGCTTACCAAATAAAGGTTCTTCTATGGCTTTACTTTCCGAAAAAGGTTCTTCTATGGCATCGCTTTGCAATAAAGGTTCTTCTATGGCATCGCTTTGCAATAAAGGTTCTTCTATGGCATCATTTTCCGAAAAAGGTTCTTCTATGGCATCGCTTACCAAGAAACGTTTCTTTTATGACATCGCTTTCCAAAAAAGGTTCTTCTATGGCATCGCTTTACAATAAAGGTTCTTCTATAGCATCGCTTTGCAAAAAAGGTTCTTCTATGGCATCGCTTTGCAATAAAGGTTCTTCTATGGCATCACTTTCCAAAAAGGTTCTTCTATGGCATCGCTTACCAAGAAACGTTTCTTTTATGACATCGCTTTCCAATAAAGGTTCTTCCATGGCATTGCTTACCAAGAAACGTTTCTTCTATGACATCTCTTAGCAAATAAAGGTTCTTCTATGGCATCATTTACAAAAAAGGTTCTTTTTATGGCATCCCCTTTCTTGGTTCTTTCTGAAATCTTTATATAGTAAGAGTGCAGTTTGTGAAGATGGTTGGGCATGCACAAACTTTTGACTTCACCCAAGGGACATGTCCTGCAGTTGCATGGGAAAAAAAGAATACATTTCGTGTAAGCTGAAGAAAACTGATAGAGGAGTAATGAAATTAAATATAATGAAATAGAGAACCTTTGATGTTCACTTGTGAAGAAACAGGAGAAGCTGAAGACGTGGCCAGGAATCTCACCTTGTGCGCTCAAGGGGTCCATAACTCACGTCGCCCCCTTGAATATACCGAACGCCTACGGGATCCGCGCGCGTGCGTGCTCGCGCGTGTGTGTGCGTGTGTGTGTGTGCGCGCGCTCCCCCCCTTTCCTCGTCACGCGAGATTAAGCGAGGTGAAGGAATGAATAGCTGGAGGGACGGACGGCTGAGCGATCTTGCTCGAGCGACGCGCGCGCGCTCCAACGCCAACACCCACACCTTTAACACCGCGCGCGAACTGAGAACGAGGGCGCGAGCACCGGACGCGCGAGGGCTTCCGAGGAGCGACAGTTACTTTTTCAAATCTTTTCAAATCTGTGGGAGTCTACTGACAGTTTCACCGTGACCCAACAGTCACTTCTCCAACAGGGGTAAGTTATTACAGAAGATACTTTTCTTCCTATTATTATTAAGTCATAGTTTACATTTGTTCGCTTTTAAAATAATAATAATGTTAATAATAATAAAAAAACGTGTTAATTGTGTCTATTTGATAGCATTTGATATTGATAGCTGTTTGAGGAGGTATCTCATTCTTGTCAGCTTTTAGTGTTGTTAGCATGAATAACTATTTATTTATTATTGTATTTATTTCCTCTATTTATTGGTGTATTTCATTTATTTCAGACATAATACTTACTTTCAAGGCAAATTTTCTACACACAGTTACGAAAACCTGACTTTTTTAAATTTAATAACCAGTCAATGTTATTATATATATATATATATATATATATATATATATATATATATATATATATATATACACACACAGAGATATTTGTAAAAAAAACCCAAAAAAAACATTTTTTGCAAAAAAGCAGAGAATGTTTTTCTAAATACCAGTGATAATTTTTATTTTATTCATTAATAAAATGAAAAGTAAAAATGAACAGAAGAGAAATCCAAATCAAATCAAATATTTTCTGTGGCCACCCTTTCACCCTTTGCTTGCAAAACCTCATCGATTCTTCTAGGTACGCTTACACTGTTTTTGGAGGAACAGCAAACATCTTGGAGAATTGGGTGCCTCAAATATTTCTGCCTCTTCATGTATTCTAAAACTCGATGATGTTGAGATCAGGACTCTTTGGGTGCCAAAACCATTACTTCCAGGACTCTTTGTTCTTCTCAATTCTGGAGATTGTTCTTAATGACATTGGCTGTATGTTTGGGGATGTTGTCCCGCTGCAGAATACATTTGGGGCCAATCAGATGCCTCCTTGATGCTATTGCATGTTGGATAAGTATCGTCCTCGTCCTGTATTTGTCCAACTCCATTTGCCTCAAACTAGCAGGAAACCTTTTGTTGCATGAAGACGCTCGTTATCACCTGCTACCATTTTTCTGCACCTCAGTCGCTATTCTTTCTTCCATATTTGATTTGTTTAGCCTTGTTTCCATATCAGAGGTATGGCTTTTGGGTCACAATTCTTCTGACCACTTCTGGCCAGACATCTCCAGACAGTAAATGGTTGTACCTGGGATCCACTGGCCAGTTGTTTGCTGATGGCACTGCTTTGAAATCTCCTGATGTCAAAGAGAAGTAAGCATGATGTGTCTTCCATCTGCTGCATTAAGTTTCATTGGCCAACCACTGATTCTACAGTCCTCAGCATTGCCTTTTTGTGCTATTTCTTGAACAGCACATCTTGAAACTTCAGTCTGGTTTGAAATCTTTGCCTATGAGAGCCCTTCTGATGCAGTAACACTACCTCGTGTCTTGTTGCTGTGCTCAGTTTTGCCATGGTCTTTCACAACCTCACCTCAGTAGCAGAGTTTGGTTGTTTCTCACCCAGTGTGAAGCCTCCTACACAGCTGTTTCTTTTCAGAGTAATGACTGGGTTTCAACCTACTTATGAAACTGAAGATCATTAGCACCTGCTTGAAGTAACACCGGGGCAAATCATCATCAATTTGATCCTACAAAATCCCTGACATTGTTCAAGTGACCAAAGTGTGCAGAAGGAAGAACCTGAAAGCCAAAGCGTGCTCACACCAAATACTGATTTGATTTTGATGCTGTTCATTTTCTTTTCATTTTCTTTCACACTTTAATTAGCACTTTTATTTTTAAAAGCAGTCACTTCACAGCATTTTTTTCCCCCACAACTCCCTAAAATGTTTGCACAGTACAGTATGTGTTTGTATAGTGTTTATAAATACACCGATCAGGCACGACATTATGACGTTATAACCCTCATTATGACAAGTGAATTGAATAACACTGATTATCTCTTCGTCATGGCACCTGTTAGTGGGTGGGATATATTAGGCAGCAAGTGAATATTTTGTCCTCAAAGTTGATGTGTTCAAAGCAGGAAAAATGGGCAGACGTTAGGATTTGAGCGAGTTAGAACATCTTCAAAACTGCAGTTCTTGTGCCGTGTTCAGTGGTGAACCGGAGACGGCCAAGGTACATTGATGCAGGCGTGAAGTGCAGGCTGGACCGTGTGGTCCGATCTAACAGAAGAGCTCCTGTAGCTCAAACTGCTGAAGAGGATAATGCTGCTAATGCTCCACTGGTCAGGACTGTTTGGACAGCAAAAGGGGAACCAACACAATATTAGGGACACTTTATATATTTATCACATTGATTAGCATCGTTCCTCTTTAGTTGCTACCTTGCCTTGTCATGCTGGGTTTATGATACTAGTTGATTTATTGTTTGGAAACCATCTAAGTATATTAGAAAATTATTGTGAGGTACAAACAAAAAATGCTAACTCTGTGAATGGGGTTAAAACAGTTATAAACTAGAGTGATGTAGCTGAGGTTGAAGAACTGTCAAAGCGGTTCCAGTGAAGGCTACGCCCACATTGTGTTTACAACCAAATACAGATACAGATTATGGATATTTCAAGCACAAAACAGGTAGAGATTATTGCAGTGTGTCACACCCCTATTATATACTTTAACCAATCATCAAAGGTAAATAAATTATCATTGGACTGCTGTACATTTAAAACTTTACTAAAAAAATATGCACATAGTTCACCTTTCCAGCTTTAAGAGAATTTAATCAAAACATGAACTCCTATTGCTATTCCACTGAGAGTTCACTGGATTATATAACAATACTTTGGAACCATATTATCCATTGCATGTCTTCTGGATTTTAGCTCTTGCTCCACACTAGCTGAGAGGATGCAGGTGAGGGGCATCAGGGCATTAAGTCCACTTCTTATGCTGGCACTAACATCACTTCTCCCCAGACCAACACATGGACAAGGTAAAATCTCTCTCTCTATCTCTATTTCTGTCTATCTGTCTATCTCCAAACTCTCTTTCCACTCCGCCCACCTTCACCCTTCACACACACAAACACAGACAGTGACACACACACACACACACACACACACACACACACCGACATGTTTTGAACAGCTTGCAAAATCAAACGTCTTGCATTCTTTTGCATTGTCTGGTTGTGCATCCAATAATTAGTGAAGCTTGAGCTTTGAGGTTCTCTTAATTGTACCACCTGTTCTTATCTGGAAAAGATAAGGAAATGAGATAAATGCAAAAAAAAAACATTGATCTTTATGAAGTGGATCATGCACAATCAGTATCCCTTGATCTTTTCTAAGACCATTAAAAAATTTAATCTTTCAAGCTGGAAATTTCCCAGAAGATGTCTATTATGGCTACACAACAAAGCAACATAGCAAATGCTTTGGATTCAAACAAGCTCTTTCATATCACTTTACGTCTATGCCTCATACACATGCCTATATTGTTTTTTTTTATTTTTTTATTTATTGATCTTTATCATTTGACTTGTTCCAACAGAAAAAATTTGATGAGTTGATTGTATTTAACCTAATCCTTTATTCCCCCGCATTTTTTTGACTTGCTTTTATAGTTCTCTGGTTTGATGCAGGAATTGAGTAGATCATAAAGGGCACAATGACTCAGATTAGTAGTGTTTAGTCTTTTGTGTAGAACAGAGTGTATAGGTTTTAAACAGTACATTGTATACATGTTTGTTTTTTTTACTGTTGAGGATATAAGTGCTCAAACACTGAAGTTTATGTTAGAGGCTAGTACAAAGCAGAAAGAAAGAAAGATTCATGACAGGACTTGTTTGGTCTTTAAGGTCCTTTTGAGTGATGTGCAGAAGTATATGTAACTTATAGAATAATAATAACATTATTTAAAAATGACTTGAGAAAGCTACTATCATTTCCTCGCCTTTCTTTTTTTTTTCGGCCTCTCAAAGTTAGAAAAACTTTTATTTTTAGAAACCATTTATAAAAGTCAACAAAATGTATTTGCCAACGTAAAGTTATATGAACAATTACACGTGTAAAATATTAATATTAAACCAATAATGTATTAAAATTAGCACATCGATGTACAGTAAACATGGCACTGTTTCAAAATAGTTTTTCTCATTTGGTGATAATGGATAACTGTGGCCAGCGATAGTTAACACATAATTTCAACATCTATAATAGTTGTTTAAATGGGCAGGTATCTGCCCGGCGTACGATTTACATCTGATCATTAAATCTAATCACTTGCTCTGCAGATAGGGGCCGAGTTATCCTGGCTACAACAACGACTTTTCAGTCTAAAAATGCTTCATCAGAGGATACAGGTGATCATTCTGATATATTCCATATTGTGCTGGAGTGACATTTTGCTCTAAAAGCTTTTTATATATATATGTATATATTGTACTCGCTATTTGACACTATTACATTGTTAGGCAACCATTATGTGTCGCTCTGCGGCACCACAGATACTTTCATAGCAGAACTTTTTAAATTTTACACATTTTAAACACCATATGAGTGTTTTGCATGGTCTAATTTAAAAGGTATCATTTGAGAGAGTGTTCATGCAGAGAACCGTCTCGTCTGGATCGCGTCCAGCGACAGGTTACGATCTGCCTCTGACTAAGAAAACAGCGGCAAACATTTTCATCCCCAAACCTTCCCTCCTCATTCACCTGCCCTATTGGCACATTGCTAGTCGACCCTTATCTTCCTGTAGAGAGATACTAAAATACAGCATTGCTACAGTTCTAATTAAATAGGAAATTATCATTCTAAATTATTAAGTCCTGCACAGTCATGCTGACTGGATGCCTCAAGCGATTCATTTATTATTGCCCGCGATAGCATTTTTGACTGTGAAGCCACAGGCAGGAAACGTTGAAACTAGCACCAGCAGAGATTTCTGAATGAAAAGAATGCTTCACTAAAATATGCAATGATACAAATGTTATTTTCGCACAGATTCTTTGGCAATTAAGCACATTTTAAACCATTAAAACGAACGTTCCGTCTCTCGTTAATTCCCCGTTCTGACTTGGACACCCCGGTATATGGAGTTCGAACTGCCTGGATTAATATGGCAGCCTATAACAAAAATTGGTTTGACATTCATGTGTGGTTGGTTACAGATGGAAAATAATTAATGCCGGTTTCGAATTGACCGAAGCATTTGGAACCGACAGTCACATCTGTCATCCGAACAGCGCTCTCATCCACTCTTCGATAGCAAGACGTGCCTCATATTTTATACAATAACTGTTGTTCTTGACCTTTAAACATTTCCTGTAAAGCTTCTCTGTTGGTTCACATTTTACAGTTCACAGCTACAAAATAACTTCTTTGATTTCCTGTTGGAGTAGAGACTCTAAGCACCGAAGTCACACCTGAGAATTCAGTTTTCACACCACATCTTTTTTTTTTTTTTTTCTTAAGCTCCTAGTTTTTAGCTGACACATTTTCCTGGACATTCTGGATTTATGGCAGTGGAACTCACCTCATTTCTAGTATTGTCAACAAAGTTATGATGCAGGAGAGGTCATTTTTCACAAGCTGTGCCACCTCTTTGGACTTTCTTTCGACTTGTGTTCTTAAAACTGACGCTTGTAATGGAAATGTATCTTTCTGTATGGTGACACACGAAAGTTCAGGGAGATGTTTGATTCAGCAAAAGTGTGAGTAAATATAATTATTAGGCTGTATAGGAAAGAAAAAGCCAAATGGCAATTTAAAAAACTTTTTATATGGGAATTGCATCGAATTGACCACAATTTATTCAGAGGTTTTAAAGATGCGTACATTAAAAAAAAAGTGTCAATTTGGTATTCAAACAAGGTTATTAGAAGCCTGTGTCATCTCAAATAGATTATCATACATTATACATTGTACATTATATCAAGCTGGGTCATAGAAAACTAGCTAGCCAAGTAGTTAGGACATCATTTATACATTTACCATTAATGTAAACATTTATGCATTTGGCAGACTCTCACCCCAGACAACCTACAATTATTTTATTCACAGCTGAGCATTTAAAGGAATAAGGGTCTTGATTAGGGGTCCAACAGTCAGAGTTTAAAGGTGCTGGGATTTGCCCTGGGATTAAAATTGGTGAGCTACGACTTCTAAAAAGTCTAACATTTAAAAATTAACAATTTAGGCCTTAAAAAGTCTTAAATTCGCTGTTGTAGGCCCTAAATAATAATAAAAAAAAAATTCTGATGACCATGTAACAGTACCTATAATGCTCACTGAAATGCTCCTACAGCACTTTAGAATGTTTTTGTTTGTTTGTTTTTGCGGTGTTGCAGTTCTTTGTTTCGCTAGTCCAAATATAATTACGACTACAGATGAGACCAATATGCAACAGCCAATCAGCTTTCTGTTATTGGCGCAAATCTCTCTGGTATTGTACCACAGACGTAAAACGGATTTAATTTTCAGCTATAGTAAAGTGCAAGTTTAGCGATACTTGGCTTGAAAAAAAATAAATGTAGGGCTCGGTTAAGGAGAGCTGCTAACAACATATTTGTGTGTGTTTCTGATGTTGTGAAATAGGTCTTAAATTTAATTCCTACTGGTTTTAAAAAGATCTTAAAAAGTCCTAAATTTGACTTTGTAAACCTGCAGAAACCCTGCAAACAACTGTGTCTAAAAGGCTCACATACGGATGAATATGCTTAACACATTACCCACTGGCTAGCATACCAAACATAGCAGGAATTTCCACCACATTGTCCAAAAGCAGTTTTGCTCTACGACTCCTCGTAACACAAACAGTGACTGAGCGCGTTAAAACAACGCCTAAACAGTTTGTTTTTATCAGAAATAGGAATTACATAGAGAAAGCAAAAATTTGAAATAACACCGCTGGAGTGCTGAACCGTGATGTGCTTTAGAGTCCTGTTCAGAAAAGAGAAAGATCTTCATTTTACAGAATCACAAAAGCCCTGCAGAAAGCCCCATTTCCCAGTGTAAAGGTTGGTGTATTTAGTATATTATTACTTAATGCTTGACTTGATGCATCCTTATAAACGCTAATAATAGCAGTAATCAGACTGTGTTTTACATACCTGGACGAAACTCTCGCACAGTTCTCCGGCCAGGGTGGGTATGTAAACTTGCTAACTGCGACACAAACACAAGAATGAGTTTGTGGGAATGTGTGGGTGCACCTAGATCTAGATAGACCTAGCGTAGTAGTGGTACAGTTCTGGATGCGTTTGTTTGCGCATGTCTCTGGATTAGTTTTGCCTGCGGAGCTGAAATTAAATGACGAATGCTGAATGTGCTCTGTATGTCTATCTATCTGTCTGATTTGTTTCTAAAGATAAATAGAACAAACTGTGCTATTTCAGAAACTACAGTCTCCTGCCGTGTTCCAATACTGCTTTAACACACCCTCTTTGACTTCAATCACTGTTGCCATATTAAGGGTTTATCAGATCCAGTGAGGTTCCACGGGTGGACCCATTTGGAGGAATCAATATTAAATTGAATCAATATTGCGACAGACTTACAATTAATTCTTTTTAAACATTAGCTAGTGCACATGCTAGCTTTTCAAAAGAATTAGTATAATTTTCCATATTGCTTTAGTGGCATCGAGCCTTCTCCCTGGTACATGGCGACTCACGTGATGTGACACACTTAATATGGGGACGTTAATAAGGGTGTTTTAAAGACAATATTGGAATGCAAGACTTCTTCTGCAGTATGACCTCTGGTTAGGTCAAGCTCTGTTCCTGAGCCTGTCTCCCAGAGCTCATACATTTAATACGAATGTATGAAGGGAAAGCGTATGACTTGACTCTCTATAACATCTGTGGTTTCTTTAACACCCGTTTCTCAAACACAGATGGATGTGGGAAAAAAAGAAACGTCTATCTCTCTGAATAGATCTTAGACTAATTTAATCACCATCTGCCACTCAAACACACTCCTTAACCTTATCTTGGAGATTTTAAGCTGCTTCTCAAAGGGTGTGTTTGCTTTGCAGATGATAAACATTCACTCCCTTTAGACTGTGTACCTTCCATTCAGCGGATTTCCATTTCTGAAACCATCGCCAGAAAACAAAGCAGCTGGACTTTTTTAGGTCTCGGGGTTTGTACTGTGTAAACCCCCCCCCCAAAAAAAAGGGAATAATTTGCAAAGCAGAAAATGTGCACATGATCAGTCCAACAATGATTCATTTAAATACAGCAGGTATTTTTTAAATATTAAAATATTAGAAAATGGGTCAGCATTGATTCACCGACAAAACGGTGGCCTATCGTGAGCTTTTTTTAAGCATAAAGTATAGAAATATCATCATACTGAAGAATCCTCAGACATTTGCAATTCGATCGATACATCTGATCATGTTACAAATCACTTTTTTTTTTACTTTTTGAATCTTCTGGACTTTTGGTTTCTGATTTTAGTTTCAGCAAAGGGATTAAATGCGTGGAAGGTACCGAGATATCAGACTCTTGCGTGTGAGTTACTGCAATTTTCTTGGAATGCTTTTAAACATTAAATCAAATTCACTTGCATATTGTACAAATAGTTTGTGCTGTGTGTGTGTGTTTGCAGTGCCTGCTCCTAGAAGATTGCGGTATAAGGAGTTAGGCTCAGGCATGCTCGGTGTGTCCTGGAAGGAACCAAAAGGAGAATTTGACAGCTACAGATTCATCTATAGCACTGGCTCAGGTAAGCAGAGGAACGTATATAAAGCTGGTTAAGGAACATTTTTACATTTTGTTAAACCAACTAAAAAAAAAACTATTACAGCTTAGCACCGACCCTATTTTACAAAATGCTAAACAATGAATAGTTGCACCAAATGATATATTTTCAACGTATGTTTAAAGGTAAAAGTGCATTTTGCTTGTCACTTGTACATTGCAGAAAAAAGTTTTTTCTTCACATGTTCCAGTGATGTTAGAATGCTGGGGTCAGACACAATACAGCACCTCTGGAGTGTTAAGGGCCTTGCTCAAGGGCCAAGTAGTGGCAGCTTAGCAATACTAGGGCTTGAACCCCCAACCTTCTACTCAGTAGCCCAGAGCCTTAACTATTGAGCTAGCACTTCCCTAGGATTATTCTTTCCTCCTAGTAGGTTAATTGTAAACCATGAGTATAAGAACAGCCTTTATTTGTCACATATACATTACAACTCAATTAATTTATTTCTTTGCGTAACCCAACTTGCTTGGAAACTGGATCACAGAGGGTTAAGGGCCTTTCTCAAGGGTGGCAGCTTGGCGATAGCGGGGCTTAAACCTCCAATCAGAAAGCCAACATCTTAACCACTGCGCTGCCACTCAACTACTACATAACTACTGTGATTTAGTTCTGAGTGAATATTAGTGTTTATAATAATATGATTAGTATTAGTGTGGTAAGTGTTATATCTATAAATAATCAAATAATCATTTTCTATAAGTAAATAGTCATACAAGATCACTGTATTTTGGTATTATGAAATGCTATACATAGTCATTTACATTAGCTGGTGTAGCTTTTTTTTTTTTTTTCATAAATATACGTTTGCAATAGAGTCTATTAGTGTACATAGCGTTTCCAACCTAGTGAACCAGTGTTGATTTATTCGTTGATTGAGACTTCAAAGCACTTTCGGATGTCCCTCTGAATAAGAAGTGAGTTTGCTCTGAAGTCGCTCTGAAGTCGCTCTATAATAGAGGCTATTTCTGCTAAATGGCAGAAAAGTAAATGTATATATATATGTGCATATACAAGGTGGTATCAAAATGTTTCAAAACTAATAGTGCTAACTGGTGCTATTCGGACCACATGCGAAAAATATGAAACCTGGTGCCTGGTTTAATAGTTTATTTGTGAATAGACCATTTTGCTCAGGAGCCTTCAGTCTATGTTTTGGCAGCGATGATTCCCTTACATAGTCTCTCAGAGGACAGTATGTGCCCACCATGGTGTAGATGATAAATGTGGTTGTGTATGACTAGCTATTCTTTTGTCTCTCTTTAACGAAGAGACAAAGAAAGAGAGAGTGACCATTTAAATATTTGGCTCTCTTCTGTTTGGCTCACGTTATTATCATGTCACCTCCAGCAAGAAACTGGGTCACACACACACGATTAAAATTAGCCACACTCACCTGCCAGTGTCCCAGTAATCCATATTGATTTGGACCAGCTCCAGTGTTTGGACACTCGAAAGCTCTAAAGACATTTGAGGAGTAGTTCACATGAGTCTAGGCCACTATGGCAGGATGTTTATTTGCAAAACAAGGTGTGTGTGTGTACTAATGTGTAAAATGCCTGGAGCTAGAGGTATTTTTAATACAGATTTATGCCCCGTGCCTTCCACCACACATCACGTACGTTACCAAAAAATTATTTGACATAATCAAATCAGATTCGCTTGTGTTTTTTGAACATCCCATTCCACATTTAGTCCACATTCACTGTTATAATTACCTCCATGCTCATTGAATAGATGTTTCCCTAGATTGTGGAAATTTAGGCTCATTTGGAGACAAGGGTGTTGGTAAAGTCAGGTCCTGATGTAGGGTGAGGACACTTAAGGTGCATTCAGCGTTCTCATTCATCCCAAAGGTGTTCCATAGGGTTGAGGTCAGAGCTCTGGAGCAGACACCTCAAGATCTTCCACTCCCAAGTCATATAAAGCATATCTTTATGGAGCTGCCTTTGTGTACAGGAGCATTGTCATGCTCGAACAAGTTTTGGTCTCCCACAGTAGTTCAAATGAAAGGAAAATTTCATGCCAGCACATTGAGAACATCCTTTTGGTGTGTTCTGGTTTAAACACATCTAATCCAGCTCATGAAGGACCTGTTAATTATTTAGCTCAGTGGTGTAAGAGCAGGGAATACACTGACCTGTAAAGTGCGGTATTAGCACTATAAACATCCGCAATCTCACAAGGTTTTCGTGACGTTTGTCTCTTGCTCAGGGACTCAGCCACACGTTTCTTTAAACCGCCTCTTAGCCAGACAATCAGCATATTAGGATAAACAAACAGGGATGGTTTACATAACGATGACGACTTGGTATGCAGACACAAGACACATCCACAGTGACTGAAGCGTGAGAAAGCCGTTGTGCACTGGTTGATTTTTAAGGGGAATACCAGACTGGAAGCATTGTCGAGTGCAAAAGTCTAGACACCCTTTAGGATTAAATAGTGAACAGTGTGTGAAGTGGAAGTCTTGTAAATGTTTTGGGGAATGCTTTCAAAGGAAAGTGATTGATGATGATGTGGTGTGATATAAACAGATATAAAGCAGACTTATTATTACTGCCTGGATGTTGATTATTTTTCTGTAACAGCACGTCTGGGTTGTATTCCTGGTTGTGCTCCTATACCACAATTACACAATTCACAACTAATGCCTCATAAAGCTAAAAAACAAGTCACTTCTTGTTACAACTTCATCATATTATAGCAACTACACTCATAGCATCTAATATCCGCTCATATATACACTATATGGACAAAAGTATTGGGACATCTGACTTTTCCAGCCATATGTGCTGCTTTTCCAAACTGTTATCACAAAGCTGGAGGCACACAATTGTACAGGATGTCTTTGGATACGAGAGCATTACATTTCCGTTCCCTTGAACTGAGACCCAATAGGGTTTCCAGCATGATAATCCACTTCCATGAACACATCCTTTACATGGGTAATTGTGGAAGATCTTAAATGGCCTGCTTTGGAGCTCTGACCTCAACTCTATTGAACAACTATGGGTCTATCTACATCAGTGCCTTACTTTACTAACATTTTTGTGGCTAAATGAATCCTAATAAATCTCCACAAGCACAATCCAAAATGTCCAACATCTTCCCAAAAGATCTATCTACGTATCTGCTGTCTGTCATTGTGTACTAAAGAATCTAAATGTTTTAAAAGGAACTTTTGATCTCAATTCTTATTTTTATTTATAAATATAAGCATCAGAGTCATTTCTGAATTCATTAAAATTTAAACTGGAAGAATGAATGCAATAAAACACACATTAATCATGTTTTAGAAATAGATCAGATTTTAAGTAAATAATTCATTTTTTCCTGGCTAGGCTCAGTTTAATGTTAAATGGATTAAGAGTTATTTCTAAAAATGGCAAATTAAAGTAAAACTGTTTTAAACTAAAAGTAAAGTAAATAAGTCATTTCAATTTTATATGCCTTTATAATAAAGAGTTTATGTTGAAAGTATCTGAATCCTATTCCCTGTTTCTCTTTGACCAGTAAGGGTTTTCTGTAGCAAAGCAAAATGATTTGCCCTGCTGTATATCTGGTTTATCTGTATTTCATTGTTTGACATTTAATATTTCATAAAGATCGCCATTTTATTCTCCCTGCAAAACCTCTTGGGACCAGCTCATCCAATCAGTGTCTTCGTTTTATTTCTGGTTTATGCTCAGATGTTTGATCTTAATTAAAGTGCAATCAGCTCTTTATTAAATCCAGCACTTGCTGATGAACTTCCATCCCGCGTGTAACTCACGTCAGATGCAGCCTGGCAACCAATCACACGTTTTTTTTCTTTTCTTTTCTCGAGTTGCAGGAGAACGAGAGCGAGAAGTGCAGGTGTCAAAGGAAATGAGCAGAACTGTGATCACAGACTTTGATAACAGTAAAGAGTACAGGTTTAAAGTCTTCTCCGTCAGTGGCGGTCAGCTGAGTAAACCACTCCTGGGGACATATGAAGGTAATTTGGCAGCGTGTGCAATTTTTTTTTTGTAGTACTGCAACTTTGTGAATCGATAATGTTTCCAGGATGAGTTTCTAATGTGTTTATTTAGTGGTATGTCTAGTTGGTGCATAATATATGCTTGGTGATTTGCTGTTAATAAGTCTGTTGCTTTGTGTCTGGTATGTGTTGTATCAGTAAAAGTGGGAGTACGCTACAGAAGGTATAGTCAATATTTAACAAGTTTCAAGTTAAAAAGCAAATTTCTTTTAACAATTTATTCATTAATCATCAAAGGTCTTACAATATCTTTAAGCTATATTGTGTGAGGTGGAAAAAAACCTGCAGGCATCTGTAGAGATCAAGGTCAAACTCATGGAGCTAAAACAGAGAATATTTATCTTCTATTACATAAAAAAAATGACTACTCATTCTACTGTCATCATTGTGACCATACAAACAAGTCTGTCTAGATGCTATATGTCAGCAATTCTTTTATTTTTATTTAATTGTGTGTGTGTGCGTTTGTGCCGCATGATGGTTTGGATTTTTGACTTTTCCTGCTCTTGATCCAGACCAGTCAAACATTTGGTGTGATTTGCACTTAATGAAGCATCTAACAAAACCAAACTAAAAATAGATTAAATGCGGGAGAGATTTTGTTTACACTCGATGAGATGCCAAAATTGGATTCATTCTTACCAATAATTGTCAGTGTTCACTCAAAGGGGAACGTGATGCCTACCGCCGTTTAGTTTTATTTTAATGAGCTGTTTACATTCCAGATCACACAGTTTAATAGTCTGGCTAAAATACAGTCAGAATAACGTGACAGAAACACTCAAATATCAGGTGTCTCATGATGCCTAATAATTAAATTAGAACATTTGCTGGATCTGCGTAGTGTAATGTAAACCTAGTGTAGATAACTGTAGCTCGCAGTCTGACTGTGTGTCCTGTTTAATGTGGTGTGTAACCGTGTCTGATTGGTCCACAGCATCAAGATCTGAGGTGAGTGACACCAGACCACTGACTCACAGCACAAAGCCGGTCAGCGAGCCTGAGCGAGGAAATGAGATAATCGAAGGTAAGGACAGAATTAAACTCTGACCTGAATCAGCAGTAACACAGCACACAGATGACTGACAGAGTCGTATGTAGGTCAACACTGTGTGAATATGGTTTGCATTGCTGATTTATTTAGTTACGTATAAATCGCTTGATTGTCATGACTTAACTCGTGATTAATCGCATCTTAATCACACATTTTTATCTGCTTTAAATGCATCGTAAATTAATATCTCTTAAGTTTTTATACTCTAATCAACATGGGCATGGACGAATATTGATGCTTCATGCAAATGTATGTTTATTATTAGTGAAACCAAACTCAACATAGAGCACGAAGACAAAATATCCTTGTAAATGTTTTAAAGTAATTATGGTGTTTTAAATGACGTAAATCATCAGAACACCAAACCGAACTTTTGCTACGTTTCCACATAAAATAAATGTTTAGTGATTGAAAAATAATTTTCCGGAGGAGTTTATGATTTCATTTTTTTAAATATCTCAGGAAAGAAAGAACGTTGTGAATAAATGTGTGTTGCGTTAAAGGTTTTAATTTGAATTTAATTTAAATTATTTTATATATATATTTTTTTATAATTTTAATAAAAATTGCCGAACATATATATATATATATATATATATATATATATATATATATATATATATATATATATATATATATATATACAGTATCCCACAAAAGTGAGTACACCCCCTCATATTTGCAACCATTTTAGTACACCATATTTTAGCAAGGAAAAACTCCCCGAGATGGCATAGGGAAGAAACCTTGGGAGGAACCAGACTCAAGAGGGAACCACATCCTCATCTGGGTTTCACCGAATGTCCATTTATTACAGATAAACAATGTTTAAGTGCAGTGATGGTGATCAGAAGCAAACTGTACTCCTGAGTCAGTGTGAAGCGGATTGTTGACTAACTACAGTCCAAATCCATCCTTTAAGCTCATGTTCTTACATTAATTTATGGATCTTCAGGCAGATGATAAGAACTTATTTCACTGACTCTCTGTATCAAGGTCAAAGCTTTTGTGATGTGACTTATACACAAATGCACCTGTTACCTATCTGATCTAACAAGCCGGTCGTCTGATGGTGAGCTGATCTGCATCTGCACATTCTTCTTCACATTTATAAATAAGGTGGTGTGCTTCCTCATCTATGTTTCTATATAAGCTCCAAACAGATTGAACCACATGCAGCTAAAATGAACAAGACCCAGAGTCACTGATATAAAGACAAGGCTAGATAGCTACCTTCAAAAAAACACTAATAAGCGTTTAATCACAGCTTTCTTATTTCCTTAACACAGATTTTACTTATCATTCAGCAGTTTGCTATATTGCTATATTGATCATCAGTGTGGAAAAAATGTTTTATTAAGTACATAACGTACATCGTACATAATTTATTGTGCTAAGTTGTTGTGACTTTATTACTTATTCATTATTACACCAAACGTGTAAATTATAAATTACTACTGATGGTGTGCTTTTAATGCAAAGTCATGCGAGTGCTTGAAGTTACGGAGTCGATTCGGATTATCTTCAGAGGCTTTATCTCATTGAAGAAATCAGACTTTTTTTGCAAATCTGCATGGTTTAAAAATGTCACGTTTTGTTCGACACGTTTGATTCATGGATTTAGACAGAGCTAGATGAAAGCTGGAATTCTCCTGAAGGCATTTGGCTTCATCAGAATTGCATTAGTCGGAGATGGTGCATACGCGTGTGTGTGTGTGTGTGTGTGTGTGTGTGTGTGTGTGTGTGTGTGTGTGTGTGTGTGTGTGCATGTACACAGAGGGTTAAAGTAGACTATATGGCCAAATGTTTTTGGGTACCTGACCATAAGAGTGGTGCTTTTTGAACATCACTTTTCACATTTAGTCCCCATTTGCATTTATAATAAACTCCACTCTTCTGGAAAGATGTTCCACTAGATGTTGGAGTGAGCCTGTGAAGATTATTTAAGACACAAGGGTGTTAGTAAAGTCAGGTAGTGATGTAGGTGAGATGAGGAGGCCTGGGGTGTAGTCAGAGTTCACATTTATCCCTAAGGTGTTCAATAGGGTTGGAGCTCTTTGGAAGCAGATCTTCCATTCCAAACTATGTAAGCTTGATCCTCATGGAGCATTGAGTGATGAGTCAGTGAGTGTGTGCTAAGTCAGTGAGGTAAGTTATGAGTCAGTGAGTGAGTGATGAGTCAGTGAGTGTGTGATGAGTCAGTGAGTGAGTGATGAGTCAGTGAGTGAGTGATGAGTCAGTGAGTGTTGAGTCAGTGCATGTGTGCTGAGTCAATGAGTGAGTGATGAGTCAGTAAGTGTGTGCTGAGTCAGCGAGTGAGTGATGAGTCAGTGTGTGCTGAGTCAGTGAGTGATGAGTCAGTGAGTGTGTGCTGAGTCAGTGAGTGATGAGTCAGTGCATGTGTGCTGAGTCAATGAGTGAGTGATGAGTCCGTAAGTGTGTGCTGAGTCAGTGAGTGATGAGTCAGTGTGTGCTGAGTCAGTGAGTGATGAGTCAGTAAGTGTGTGCTGAGTCAGTAAGTGATGAGTCAGTGAGTGTGTGCTGAGTCAGTGAGTGATGAGTCAGTAAGTGTGTGCTGAGTCAGTAAGTGATGAGTCAGTGAGTGTGTGCTGAGTCAGTGAGTGATGAGTCAGTAAGTGTGTGCTGAGTCAGTAAGTAATGAGTCAGTAAGTGTGTGCTGAGTCAGTGAGTGATGAGTCAGTAAGTGTGTGCTGAGTCAGTAAGTGATGAGTCAGTGAGTGTGTGCTAAGTGAGTGAGTAAATAAGTGATGAGTTGGTGCGTGTGTGCTGAGTCAGCGAATCAGACTATTGAATAAATAAATATAATGATTAAATGAGTCACTGAGTCAGTAAGTGAACGATGAGTCTGAGTGTATATATAAAGTGCTGAGTGAGTGAGTGAGTGAGTGAGTGAGTGAGTGAGTGAGTGAGTGAAAGCAGGCAAGTACGACCCAAAATTGTTGTTCACGGGGTCACAAATATGTAAAAGGGACTTCATGTAAAGATTTTTGTCTCGTATGTATATAAATCCACTTGGTACCGATTCTCCCTTTCATTGTGCATGAATCTGCACAATCCATCCCGTCTTCTCACCAGTGTGCCTAAGAGCTGTGTAACACAGTGGATATTAATAAAAAAGGTAACAGGTTTGTATACACTGAAGCTAATTTACGACTGGGACCTACAGGCAGTTTGAAAAAAACAAGTCAAGACTCATTTGTTCAATTACACAGACTATTTTCAGTCATACCTTTAAAGAAACCTTTGTCAAACTCAATGAGCTGCAGGCCACATAGAGTCCACTGCCTCGTTTTCACCTGGTCCTTATACTTAATAATATAAAAACTGCTTATCCGTGTGCCTTCCACTCACTCCTGCACAGTTCATACCAATCGATAATGTGATTCACATCAGTTAACTATGTTTCATTAGCATTCAAAAATGTCTTCTATAATGTACAGAAGCCTAAAATTCACTTCCACAGCTTTTTCTCATCATCTCACAGCATCTGTTTTTTTCCCCTCTTCATTCTGTTCTAGTCTTAATAGCAGTCGAATTGCTAAATTATACTTTATACATTAAAATATGACTTTAATGAGTTTATTCAATGTTAATTATATTTTATAGTGCATATAGTTTGAATAGCAGAATTTG
Organism: Silurus meridionalis; assembly: GCF_014805685.1. NCBI lineage: Eukaryota > Metazoa > Chordata > Actinopteri > Siluriformes > Siluridae > Silurus > Silurus meridionalis. The sequence continues at coordinate 21,493,256 of NC_060893.1, read as the reverse complement.
GATAGTTCAGATAGACAGAAGCGTCCACCCCCACCAGTCCATCTTTATATACCCTTTAAATGCAGTATGTGTTAAAGAGGAAGGAAGCTTTTGAAGAAAAACTATTTAACCTTGCTGTGACCTTGACCCTGGGCTTGGTCATTTAGCCTCTAAATCTCCAATAAATTTGCAATCAATCATACTTGAAGTTTCACATTAACAAGAATCTGGGACAGATGTACAGACAACCCCAAAAATAACGCCTCCACCAGGCCCAGTGCCGGAGGCGTGAAAATTAAGACTTTTAGAACGTTTACGACTTTTTAAAGACTCACAAAAATGCCGGCGTGTCCCAGGAAGAGTTCGGGTTTGACAGCCAGGCCTTTAAGATGAATTTTACTATAGTTTAGAACACACTAAAGGAGAAATGAGTTCCATAGCTACAGTTACCGTGCCCTTAAAACCCATCAGTGAAGTCCTTCTGCACTCAGTCACAGATTTATGAAGTGCACCAAAGATGTGGTCCATCCACACTTAAGTGCTTCATTCATCAGACTGGTTCATGACACACTGTGTTTAGAGGAGAACACAAATGAATAAATGGGCCTAGTTCTTGATTTAAGAGCTCGAAATAGAAAACTGAGTGCAGGAATAATCTAAAAGGCATTTTTTCCTTCTTCTCATGACCATGTTAAATGAAATCGCTCATAATTTAGAACACTGTGTCCTCTTCAAACTTTAATCATATTAGGTTTCCACAATTACATGGTGTTCTCTATAAAGTTATAAGGAAATGAGCAATAGCATTACCACCACTGTTCTCAAAACTCAAGCCTGAACTCGGATTAATTCAGTTCAAATCAATTTTACTTGTTGAGCGATTTGTTGACGTTTAGCGTCTATAAGTTCGTTCCCTAAATGTTTATTGCGAATAAGGGAGCCAGTGAAGACTGTGGAGGGGATAAACTCCCTGAGACGGCATGAGGAAGAAACCTCGAGGCTCATCAGGGGGAGTGTTTATTTATTTACTATTACTGATCACTGTCTGTGTGGGGGGTCACATGTTCTCTCCATCTTTGTATAGGTTTCCTTAGGGTTTTCTGGTTTCTTCTATACTCTTGAAAACATGCTAGGCCTTGTGATGGACTGCTACCCAGTTTCTTGTCTCCAGAGTCTCAGGGATTATTATTAATTCAGGGATCCACTCCATTTCCTGAACAAGACAAAAGGATGAATATTTGTGAAGGGTCTTGTAAGTGAAAACGAGTCGTGCTAAATGCGTAAAGCATCGCCGGCGAGTTCCGAGCGAGACGTCGCATGCAGCCTTGACTCACTCGCAACATTTATTTGTTTCATGCATTCACTCGCCCTTCGATCAGTCGCTAAATTTGGCGGTTCGGTTTCCAAACAAGAAAAAGGGAAATTTTTTGCTGATTTAGGAACATTCTGACACCTAAATCTGTCTCTCCTTGTTGTCTCTCTATCTCTCTATTTGCTCTCATTATCTAACTGGAGGCTTGTTGACTCTCCATGTCTGTACTTGCCGAAGAGTTTTATTCTCCTGGTCATTCTCTCGCTCTCTCGTTTCCTCTTGGTCTCTCACTCATTCACACTCTCCCATGGGGCATGCAGGTGTGCCCTCTCCACACCCTGTTGTTATCCCTCACTTCCCCTCTCTATTTCTCTCTCTCTCTCTCTCTCTCTCTCTCTCTCTCTCTCTCTCTCTCTCTACTTCAGCCCCACCTCTTATTTCTCCTAGGGCAGGAAGGATATTAAACACTAATACTGTCGCTGTAATCGGCCTGTAACAGCTATACTTACCCCTCAGCAGCTGCTGAGATATTACACACTCTGTGTTCCATATAGTCATGGCAGTTTAGAGGACTCTGTGTGTGTGTGTGTGTGTGTGTGTGTGTGTGTGTGTGTGTGTTTGTGTGTGTGGGTGTATTGTTTATTTTGGTTTTTGACTTTTTGGAAGTGGAATTATGTTTGTGGTTACAGTGTTCTTTTCCTCATCTCCGATCCTTCTTTTCCTCTTTGCAACCTAAGTGCTGCAGGATGTGAGGGTGTGGAGTCAACACACACACACACACACACACTCATGCACTTATCTAATGTTACAGTGCGAAGAACTTCACGTTCACTGATTCCACATAGGGCTGTGTGCTGGAGCATGTAATACAAAGAAAAGAAAATCGCTGACACTTTGTAGGTGAGTGTGCAGGACTCAAACCGTTCGACAAGCAAATATAATTTGTTTCCCACTTTTTCAACCTCGAGTGGAACGTTATCTCTGCAGTGCAGGTACTCATCTCTGCTGAGCAGGTCGAGTTAGACATAAGAACATGAATCACATGTCCAAACAGCTCTCTGTCTTTGCCAGGATTCAGAATACGTGTGTGTGTGTGTGTATTAGTGGTGGACGAGTACACAAAGCATGTAGTTGAGTAAAAGTAGAGATACAGCAGGTAAAATGTGACTCCAGTAAAAGTAAAAGTGTCCCTTTAAACTTTCACTCGAGTAAAAGTACAAAAGCATTTGCCTTCAAATGTACTTAAGTATCCAAAGTATTATCATTTATTATGGCGTTAATGTTTCTATTATCATTTTTGCTTAATCAATTTAGTTTATGTGAAAAGCACACTAGTCTTCTAATAGAATTATATTAATGAGTCAAACACTGATATCTATTAAAATTATCATGAGACCAAAATCTTCTTTTCAACTACATAAAAAAATAATGTGTGTGTCGAGTTAGAGGCCGGAGTTTCTTCTATTTATTCATTCAATTGTGTGTGTGTGTGTGTGTGTGTGTGTGTGTGTGTGTGTGTGTGTGTGTGTGTGTGTGTGTGTGTGTGTATGTTTTCCCAGACAAGTGACTCCCGTCTTGCCTCATTCAGGCCAGACTTTAACGTTTTTATTTGATTCTTGGGCATGTGTGTGTGTGTGTGTGTGTGTGTGTGTGTGTGTGTGTGCGTGTGTGCGCGTGTGCTTTCATGTACATCACATACCAAATCTGTACAGACTTGATAGCTGACATGAAATGCCATTATGGCCAATAAAGTTACCGAAACTGCGACGAACACATCAACTCAAACATGAGACGAGTTTCAGCACGAGGACAGGCGAATATTCTCCAATGTCAATATGCATGCGGCTGCATTAAGTAACACAAATGTATATTTTGAAATCTTGCGGTGACGTGTGGCGGGTAAACTGCACCTGATCTACAAAGTAAACACATACAAATGGTTCTCTGGTGCAGAAATTTCCATAGTTGACTATAGATGATTTTTTTCACATGATGAGATCTTCTAAATCTGCAAACTAAGGTTAATTCTAAAAAGTGTTGGTGCATACATCATCTCATTAGATGCTTCTTTTCACTATACAGTGAAAAGAGATTGATGGATTTGAGAAGTCAGAGGGTAAAGATGGCACTCCTTCTCCATTTATCACTTCTGTTGACAGATATATAGGCTACACCCTCTTCATTTACCACTATTATTGACAGATATAGAGGCCACACCTCCATCTCTTATACACTATATGAATAAAAGTATTGAGACACCTGACTTTTCCAGCCATATGTGGTTCTTCTCTCAGATCTTGAGTGGCCTGCTTTAGGGCTCTCGACCGTACCGGATGAATTTGAACTCTGACTGCATGCCAGAGGCCTCCTCACCTCACCCTGCATCAAGATAAAGTCTTACTTATGCCTGAATTAATTTCAAAAATTATTCACAATCTGTAGTAGAACATCTCCCCAGAAGAGTGGAGGTCTTTGTAACAGCAATAGAGACTCAATGTGGAATTGGATGAAAAAAAGCACATACAAATCTTATGTTTAGGTGTCCACAAACTTTTGTCCATGAAGTCTAGCTCCTTCAAAATATAGACAGAAAATTGTCCTAGACTGTTTAAAACATTTGACTTGATAAGATCAGAAACGGGTGTCAAAGCTTTACCTGTGCGTTTAAACACCTTAATATGTTTAATCAGCAGGGCCAGGTCCTGTTACAAACTACTGGTCTTCTCACATGCAGTAGCCACCCTGAAACATCTGAGGAGGCAACACAGTATCACATTCCACAACACTTCCACACTGATTCCTTATAGAAGTGAAGGAGTGAGGTCTGCACTTGCTAATGTTGAGAATGCTATGACGGGAATGCGGTTATGAGCAGTAGTCTGTGTGTGTGTGTGTGTGTGTGTGTGTGTGTGTGTGTGTGTGTGTGTGTGTGTGTAAAGCTGAATTTCTGTTGAGCAGTGCTTTGTGTTTTCTTTCTCTACAGGTCTCCAGCAGTCTGAGACAGGGGAGCTGTCAGACTGATCATGTTGTGTTACTCATTCAGTTATTTTACATGAAAGGAATGAGGATGTGTAATACGTTACAGAGTCGATTCAGACCGAGTAAAAAAATACCTTAATACATTGCTGCCTTTTTTTTTTGTCTTGTGTTTTTACTTACTCTCTCTCTCTCTCTCTCTCTCTCTCTCTCTCTCTCTCTCTCTTACACACACACACGCACACACGCTAACACACACACACATATATATATATATATATATATTTCAAAGTTGCAAAAAAGTGTTAAGCTTATGAGGGGCTAATGAGCTTTTAATTACATTAAGGTATTAGATCTTTGTCAGTCAGTCTTACTATCTGTCTCTCTGCCTGTCTATCTGTCTCTGTTTATCTGTGTGCCTGTCTTTCTGTCTGTCTGCCTGTCTGTTTATCTGTGTGCCTATCTGTCTGTCTGCCTGTCTGTCTGTCTGTTTATCTGTGTGCCTGTCTGTCTGTCTGTCTGTCTGTTTATCTATGTGCCTGTCTGTCTATCTGTGTGCCTGTCTGTTTATCTGTCTGTCTGTCTGTCTGTGTGCATGTCTGTTTATCTGCTTGTCTGTTTATCTGTCTGTCTGCCTGTCTGTCTTTCTATCTGACCGTTACTTTCTATTTTTCTCTTTCTATATGTGCAATAGTTCAACATGCTTAATTATATAATTATAATAAATGTATGCTGTTGGATAAAAATGGATATAATGTGTAATAATGACGCCAATTCTCAGAGAAAATGAGCTAGAATAATGGAGTAGGGCAAATATTCTTTGATATCAAAGCAGAAGAGAAATGATAAGTGCCTCTTTTGCACAGGTTATGGTTCTTCTGGCTTCAATGTTTTCTGTAAACTGTGTATGTGCTTATTCATGTGTTTGTCTCATCACTTCAGGTGTTTTGAAACTGCACCCAAAAAAAACTGACGGCTAAAAAAACATTTTGAGTAGAAGGGATGCAAAGTGTTTACGACAATGAATGAATGACTTTTGTTAGTTCACAAAGGCTTTTCTCTCCTTTTTTCTTTTTATCCATCTTACTCTCGCTTACTGTTTGCCTGCAGAGATTTCATTTACGTGTACGACTCCAGCCATAGCTGATATTGTGATTCTGGTCGACGGCTCATGGAGCATAGGGCGCTTTAATTTCCGGCTGGTTCGCACGTTCCTCGAGAGTCTGGTGACAGCCTTTTCCATCAGCTCGGACCAGACGCGTATCGGTGAGACACTTCTTCACAGATCTTACATCACAATATATCTGATTCCAATAATGAGTGACATTTACAAATGAATCCTTCTGTGTGTGCCCGTGTGTGTGCATGTATGTGTATATACAGGTTTGGCTCAGTACAGTGGTGATCCAAGGATTGAGTGGCACCTCAACACACACTCCACAAAAGAAGAGGTCATCAATGCTGTGAAGAATTTGCCATATAAGGGAGGAAACACGCTGACAGGTAGATACAGTGGCCTCTGAAAGTATTGGAACGGCAAAGCCTGTTTTTCACAATAATCCAACTATGAGTATGTGTGTGTGTGTGTGTGTGTGTGTGTGTGTGTGTGTGTGTGTTGACAGGTCTAGCCCTAATGTACATTCTTGAGAACAGCTTTAAGCCTGAGTCGGGATCTAGGACAGATGTTCCGAAAATCGGAATCCTGATCACTGATGGGAAATCTCAGGATGATGTCATCGGCCCCGCCCAAAGTCTCAGGGATGCAGGAATAGAACTGTTTGCCATTGGTATGAATCATACAGCACACACCACCAGAATCTCTAGAAATAAATATTACATATATATGACTATTTTGTAGGAGAACAGTTGTGGACGTGCCATGTGTTATAAAAATTTTTCTAAACTAGCTCTGCTTACAAGAAAGTAAAAATCTGGTGCCAAATCTGGCGAGTGGGTTGGGTGCAGAAGTGAGATCATGTTCCTCGCGTGTGAGGAGGCACAGTGACAGTGGGCTCACGTGGTCGGGAAATAGCAAACGTGGTAACGCATGTGGTCAGAATATTACCAGTTGCACAGCTCCCGACTACGTCTTTTGGCACACTAATTTATGAAGGTTGGTGCCCCCTGTGACTGTGCGTGCAACCTGGTGCTGCTGGCATGTTACAAAAGTAGTCTAGAAACCTTTTGATACCACCTTGTATACATCTTTATATAGGTTTTTTCTTGCTGTGTGTGTGTGTGTGTGTGTATGTGTGTGTGTGTGTGTGTGTGTGTGTGTGTGTGTGTGTGTGTAGGTGTGAAGAACGCTGATGAAAATGAGCTGAGAATGATTGCGTCTCCTCCGGAAGAGACCCACATGTACAACGTCGCAGACTTTAATGTGATGAGCTCAATAGTAGAAGTTTTGACCAGGATCGTCTGCCAGCGTGTGGAGCACCTCAACAGAGAGATCAAAGGTCAGCACCTGTAGAGGGACAGCACACAACACACTACCTGCCTAATACACACATCCTGCAACTAACGATTATTTTGAGAATTGATTATTCGGATGATTATTGGTCTTTTTTTCTTCAATTAGGCGATTAATAGGGCGGGGGTGGGGGTGGGGGGACTGTATGAACCCCAAATTCAGGGTAATTCAGGGTAATAATGAAATCATATATGCATAAATGAAATATAAAAACTTAAAAAAAAAAGCATTGGAAAGTAGTAAAGCCGCAGTAATTCACGTTTGAAAACAGATACGTTTACTGTTGTAGCAGTAGGTACAAAAATACATAATTATTAGCTGAAAACCACAACAGTGAGTAAAAATGTGGGCGTTTACTTGCGTTACTATGTTTAATTTAGTGATTGTTCGCACCGTTTTTATACCATTTTCACATGCTGACGAATCTACAGTTTCTGCTCATCGTGCTGATGTTCTGCCTTCATCCGTGACACCAGTGTGTTTTCTGTTCATGTGCTCGTGCATCATTATGGTACTTCCATCCCACTCTGCTTTGCAATAACTTGCAAGTTGCAGTCTTCTTTGTTGCGTTTAATATAAAATGCTTGGATGACTTTGGATGCACACTATTTCCTGCTGCCCACTGACCCTGTACTGTCCGCCATTTCGCCATTCCGTTATCTCGCCATCACACAAACCCGTAACAGCCCAACTAGTCTATAACAGCATTCGTTGACAACAAATTTTTATTATCGATTAGTATCTATTTATTAATTAGTTGTTGCAGCCCTTCATATATATATATATATATATATATATATATATATATATATATATATATAATGCTGTTAGTCAATCAAATAATAGGTGTACAATTGTATGTGTGCTAGTGTTTTTTGTATTTTCAATCGGCCTGTGTGTGTGTGTGTGTGTGTGTGTGTGTGTGTGTGTATGAGTGTAGGTGAATCGGTCTCCTTTACAACTCCTGATGCACCCAGTGACCTCTTGACCTCTGAGGTGACAGCTCGGAGTTTCCGTGTGTCCTGGACCCATGCTCCTGGAACAGTGGAGAAATATAGAGTGGTGTACTACGCCTCCAGAGGAGGCAAGCCAGAGGAGGTGCGTGTGTGTTTGTGTGAATACCTGGACATAGGTTCAAAAGTAGTGTGTTCAGGTGTCTAAGCCCAAATTAGCTAAGCAATGTCCTGCCAAGATCTTCTTCTTCTTCTTCTTTTGGTAACCACAGCGGATCATCCGTCTCCGTATCACTTCTGTCTTCTGCATCTGCCTCTTTCAAACCAACCACCTGCATGTCTTCCCACACCACATCCATAAACCTCCTCCTTGGCCTTCCTCTTTTCCACCTTACTGATGCCTCCATCTTCAGCATTCTTCATATACCCAATGTCCCTCTATTGCACATGACCAAACCATCTCACTCACACCTCTCTCACCTTGTCAAGATACAGATTTTTACAGAGTATTCGGAGCATAGTTTTTTATTTTTCTGTTATGGATTGTATTTTGAAATGGACTATATGTACTTTTTCCGCCTTTAATCTATACAGTGCATAATAACCAATAATGACAATATTAATTTTTTTTAATGTAATAGAAAGAAAAAGCTATAAAAGCTTATAAGCTTTCAGACCCTTTCTTCAATAATATGTAGAACAGGCTTTGGCAGGAATCACAGTTTTGCGTGGATGAGTCTCAACAAGCTGGATTTGGCCCGTTTCCTGCCATTCTATTTGGCAGATCCGCTCGAGCTTAATCAGATTGGAAGTAGAGGATCTATGAACTGCCATCTTCAGGTTCATAAACAGATGTTTCTATTTTATTATTATTATTCATCAAAATGACCACATTTTCTGTGACCACAAGCATTGTTAATTCTTCATTTTTGTCAATTATAGATGTATAATATAGAACTACTGTAACATTTCAACAACCATATTTTCCAGGCACTGTGCGATACTTGTGTTGTTGGGATTAGAAATGAAGGATATAACTTTGGAAATCTGTCATTAAGAACACACCATATGCAGACATTAGCAAAAAATAGTCATTTAACCAAAACACAGTGGGATCTGCATTAGCTTTATTTACAGGACACTAAAATGACACGGTTAACCCGAATCCTTTAAACCCACCCATACCATTACCCCTGTGCCAGTCTTATCCCTATCACACCTCAGTGCCATGTGTAGTGTAATACATGAACACAATTAGTATCATTCCTCCTAAAATAGTCTTTTTATTATTTTTATTTTGAAACATATGCACATAGTTATTAAATACACTTAATATGAAGTGGGATTAATGATGATTATTGAATTATATTATTACCATTAGCATTAGACTATTAGCAGAAGCATGAGCGCTAACCAGTGTTTCACATAGAAAATCTACAATTCTGTGGAGGTAGGAGTAAGAAAGACTACTTTAGATTGAACCATTTATAACCTGCATTATAGACATGTTGTGCTATGCTAAATATGATCCTATAGGTCATTTTAAGGTTTTTCAATATTGAAACAGTGTGTTGTGAAGAAGGTCATGTGACTGAGATAGGAATAACACTGGGGTGTGATCAGGTGTGAAAGTGTACACCTTTCTTTCTTTCTTTCTTTCTTTCTTTCTTTCTTTCTTTCTTTCTTTCTTTCTTTCTTTCTTTCTTTCTTTCTTTCTTTCTTTCTTTCTTTCTTTCTGCAGTTTGTCAGATCCCTCTTCATGTTTCTGTTCCTATGGTGACAAGCTCCACACTCTCATTCTATCATTTCTCTACCCCAATTCCCTGATTGTTTCTTCCTTGATTGTGTTCACCTGTTTCTTGGTAGCTCATATATTATTTTGTCTTCTTGTGCCATTGTTGTTTGTGTCCCTTGTCACAAAATGTTTTCTAATGCATGTGTATATATATATCTTTGAATCTGAGTCAGCCTGCATGCCTTCTCAATACAGTTTGGATTGTATAGTTTCTGCCTGCTCGTGTATTGACCTGCACCAAGAACTCTGACTTTGGAAAGGAAAACCAATACATTTCACCCACACTTGCATCCTGTCACATTTTCTACATCTCTTTCTTTCTTCTTTCTGAAATCGTGCCGTGTTAAATGTTTACAGGTGGTGGTGAATGGTGATCAGAACTCGGTGGTCCTCCAGCATTTGAACTCTGTGACTGAGTACCAAGTGGCTGTTTTCGCCATCTACAGTAACTCCGCCAGCGAAGGTCTGAGAGGCAGCGAGACCACGTGTAAGTTCCTGCTCCGACACACCGCTGCTCTGATAACTAATCTACTGACTCATTACATCTCTGTAGAGATCATTTCATCATAGCCAGCTCTCAGTGTGACACATCTCACTGTCTTTACCATGTCTTTTTATGTTTACTGCGAGGAACTCTGAGTTAATGCACACAGTGTTTTCTGTGTTAATCAGACTGAAATGAGGCTGTTCACAGTTTCCTCAGATTGTTTTATTAATCATATTTATTGATGAAAGAAATAGTGGTAGCAAATGAAATCAATGTCATGGTTCTATAAACGTCATTAATTAAAATGGGGTTAGATTTTTTTTTTATTTATCCAAACACAGTATACCACATGTAAATAGGCAGAGCTTGTAGCGTTACAGGGCAGATATCGGATCTGGAAGAGTTCCAGTAGCAGCTTGGTGGAGCTGGAAGATTTGCAGTGGCAGATTGGTGGAGCAGGTAGAGTTGCAGTAGCACCTTCCTTTAGCTGATAGAGTTGCAGAAGCAGCTTGTTGGAGCTGGTAGAGTTTGTGTGGCATCCAGTTTTTGAGCTTAGTGGAGCTGGTGGAGTTACAGTGACTGCTAATTGGAGCTGGAAAAGTTGCAGTGGCAGTTTATAGGAGCTGGTACAGGTATAGTGGCTGCTTTTTGGAGCTGGAAGAGTTGCAGTGACAGCATATTGGAGCTGTAAAGTTTAGAGTTTGTGTGGCATCCTGTTGGTGGAGCTGGTAGAGTTGCAGAGGCAGCTTAGTGGAGCTGGTCGAGTTGCAGTGGCAGCTTAGTGGAGCTGGTAGAGTTGCAGAGGCAGCTTAGTGGAGCTGGTCGAGTTGCAGTGGCAGCTTAGTGGAGCTGGTAGAGTTGCAGAGGCAGCTTAGTGGAGCTGGTCGAGTTGCAGGGGCAGTTTAGTGAAGCTGGTCGAGTTGCAGGGGCAGTTTAGTGGAGCTGGTAGAGTTGCAGGGGCAGTTTAGTGGAGCTGGGAGAGTTGCAGGGGCAGTTTAGTGGAGCTGGGAGAGTTGCAGGGGCAGTTTAGTGGAGCTGGTAGAGTTGCAGGGGCAGTTTAGTGGAGCTGGTAGAGTTGCAGGGGCAGTTTAGTGGAGCTGATCGAGTTGCAGGGGGAGTTTAGTGGAGCTGGTCGAGTTGCAGCGGCAGTTTAGTGGAGCTGGTAGAGTTGCAGGGGCAGTTTAGTGGAGCTGGTCGAGTTGCAGCGGCAGTTTAGTGGAGCTGGTCGAGTTGCAGGGGCAGTTTAGTGGAGCTGGTAGAGTTGCAGCGGCCGTTTAGTGGAGCTGGTTGAGTTGCAGGGGCAGTTTAGTGGAGCTGGTCGAGTTGCAGCGGCAGTTTAGTGGAGCTGGTTGAGTTGCAGGGGCAGTTTAGTGGAGCTGGTCGAGTTGCAGGGGCAGTTTAGTGGAGCTGGTAGAGTTGCAGTGGCCTTGGGATCATTGTTTTGTTGGAATATGAAATTCAGTTACCTGTCTAAATCCATCTAGCCCCTAATCCTAAAAAGATCCCCAGTTCCTGCAGCTGAGAATAATTTTCACAACATTATGCTTCCAACATCGTGCTTCACAATCCGAATGTTGTTGTTTTGGTCATTGCTTCTATTTGTCCATCTTTGCCCATATAAACTCGTACAAGTTAATTACAGAATTGTTCAGGATTTCTTTTTTACAACTTTATCCAGAACTTGTTGAAAAATCTTTTTCTTGGCAACCTCTCATACTGGAGATATGAGTTCAAAATCACTGATATAGTTGTGTGTTGCATATGTTTTCTTCTGTTGGCATTAAATCCTGCAAGTTCTGTAAGTTTTGATAGACCCCCAGGTCTTGTGATACTGTGGGTGGTACTATGCACTTTCCACTTCAATAGAATTTCGGGGCATCTTCAAAGCCGTGGAATTTTATTTTATATCCCTTACCCACAACTTTGTTGCATAGTTTGTTTTTAGTTATTTGGCACCCATTCCTGTTAAAATGCATCCTAATGTTTTTTTTTTAAAGTTCTGAAGATCATAGACCGCACTTGGCAGAGCTCGGATTCAAAACTGCTAAAAATGCAAAACAATTTATGGTTTCCTTATTTTCCAGAAGCATCTCTATAGCATATGCTTCACAGTATAAAAGCACCCCTCTAACACGTCCCCTTTAGCTTGATCAGAAGCAGACTGCAACAGTGAGATAAGACACGAGGCACTGTGAGTCACCTACTTGTTTAATCACTCAGAGGAGCTTCAGTTGGAGCAGCTCTGCAATTTATTTCTCCATATCACTTGAGCACTCTGTTGGCGTGTAGAGGGTCAGGGAGGGGAGGTGGTATGTCGGAGGTATTGGGGGTGCTGCTATGTGTGAATGTGTAAAGCTGTCTTGCACCGTGTGGCTCAGGTCCGACCTCATCCAGCGTCCCGGCCCAGACAGTGGAAATACAACTGGGATACAAATACATCAGCAAGATTAATAACCCTATTCCCTGTTCCACACAAACAAAGACTCATACACACACATCAAATAGACAGCAGTGATTTTAACCTTGAAAGTTAATGGGGCTAGAGAGAAATGGCAGGTGTGTGTGTGTGTGTGAGTGTGTGTGTGTGTGTGTGTGTGTGTGTGTGTGCACATTTGGGATTGTGCAAAGACTGATAAGAAGAGCTAAAAACATTTCCATAGCCATGCATCTGAGCTCCAAGTCCCTGTGTTTCAAAGTCACAAAATATCTTATATCGTGTCATCATTTCATGACTGGATAGATAAATAGAGTCAGGCTATTTATATTTATTACAATAGTTAGTTTTTTATATCACAGAAATTTATTTATATAAAAAAGTTTTTTTTAATATTTTTTTAAAACTCAAGAACTGTTTGTGTGGATTTAATATATTAATATTAATATTAATGAACAAGCACCACATAAAAAAAAAGAAATTCACTGAATCTTACTCGTTTGTTTGTTTCCGCTGAGCATCTCCTGGAGGATATTTACAATTCGTATTCATGATCCGCAGACTGCAAACTGTGCAGCAACTGTAGAGCTCCAGTCGTTTTAATCTCTTTTAATCTTTATTGATGCTGGACTTGGCTGGAGGAGAGAACCTGGCAATTTATCAGGTTTTTTTCATAGATTTATATGCGAAATAAGAATTTCTACACGCCAACTTTTGGTCACTCTGTTTTTTTTTGTTTTTTTTTAACAATAACGTTTTCTTAGCATTGAATTTTTATGTTGTGGGACGTATAGCATTATTCGTCTCGACGTTTTAAAACAAAAATCAATCATGCACAAGTGCGGGAGCAGCAAACCTAAAAATAATGCAATCAGTGAACATTGTTGGCACAATATATTTCAGTGTGTTTAGCAGCATGAGCCAAAATAATCAAACACCCATGACCTGAAGTTTTTTTCTGTATAATGCACCAGGAAACCAAAAAGTGCTGTCTACAGTTCCTACTGTATATCTCTACTCTATTAAACCTGACATCACTTAAGAAAAATGATTTAAATTCATATTTTACATGAAAAATCACTACTTTTTATAACTTAATGAATTTATGTTAAAAGTATTCTCTTTCAGAAATCTTATATACGGCAATATATGCAAAGCACATATATTGCGTACATGTTCATATACATACTGTATATAGCAAATTTATTTCAAAATACTACAGAAATGGGCATTATATATATATATATATATATATATAAATATGAGAGCTGTCCTGATAAAAGTGTGTCTTCCAAGTGTCCAAGTATGTCTCCTGCTGCTAATGGAAAAAAAAAGAGGAAAGCCATCAGTTTAGAGCAGAAAATTAAAATTATAAATCAGCCTGAAGCAAGAAAGACTGTGACAGTCATAGCAACATCTTCGACTTAGGATACTTTTGACTTACGATGCGGTCGTCGTAAAGTATCTCCATCGTATGTAGAGGACGACCTGTACATCAAGATGACAAAGCTGTTTTAAAAACCCATAAACACATAATCTGTATAACATGATGCATGCAGTCAGTCGACAGTACAACTCAAAATTATCAAATTTACTCTAAATATATATATTTTTTCATAGAAAAAAGTTAATTCACCATTGTAACTACCATCACAGCAAAACCAAGATATTTATTAAATCAAAACGATTCAATCATAAGGATTGTTGATGTTTAAGTGTCAATCATTTATAAATAGAGAAAATATCTTACCTTGTAAAATCTCCACATCTTTTTATCCAAACCTTCCTTGTCATATTTATTGCAGGAAGTATTGCAGGAAGTATTGCGTCGACTTGCTGCCATTAAGGTGTTCTTTTATTTTTGGCACAATGCGCACACACAACATCTACATTTGCACCTTACGGCAGCAAATCAGGTACAGTAAATGTAATTTGATCAGGTTGGTATCGGATCCATTACATTCATGTTTTGAAAGAGTATTTTGGAACGATAATAGTTATTATTATTATTATTATTATTATTATTATTATTATTATTATCAGTATTTGAAATATATCTTTTTTAATCGTTTGCTTCAATTTAAAGAAAAGCTTGAATATTTTCATTCTCCTCATCTACATATATGCATTTGGCAGATCTGCATCCAACAGAAAAGATGCCTAACAACACTGAGCTCCCAAAGTACTCTCGAGGAGTGTATCAGTGTTAAATAGTCCCATTAGCAATTTCTACATTACCATCTATCTGACACTGGTTTCACATAGTAACTAATTCCATAATTAAACATCAGGAATCTCATATATTACCTTGTACTTTAATGTATCATTAATGCTGTTACACAATATACTGTATGTACCCTATGTATGTGTAAAAACATTAGATAGGAAGTAAAAAAAGTTTGTACATATACTTTATTATAAATGTCTCAAGCAACCAACAGAACTACAAATATGTTTATTTGTTCATTTTATAAATATATATATATATATATATATATATATATATATATATATATATATATATATATATATATGGGTTGATTGCATTAAGTAAAATGAAACTGAATCTCTAAAGTGTGATGTTCTTGTTGCCATTTTTACCATTTTACCATTTTTTGTATATCTGTATGCCTATAGCAAAAAAAAAAAGAGTACTTTCACAAGGTAAATTAAAGAAGTGCACGAGGTAGGAAGTAAAAGCTTAGCAGCCATTTTTTTTAATGGCAGGCAAAATATGTTGCAATAGAAATTTGAATAAAAAGATTAAAGACGGTTGTTTTCTTAAAACAATATTCTGTCCAAACACTTTTTATCCTGTCCAAAAACTGTTTTATTGTTGGTGCAGCTCTTAGGGGCCAAGCACCACTCAGTTTGTAGGGACCCAATACTAAAAATTTTTATTATTTTTATTATTATTGTTGTTTTTATTGTTGTTGTTGAAGTTGTTCAGCTTTTTTTACTCTGGCAGGTAAATCTAAAACACTTAATACATTTGTAATGTAATTTGTCACAAGTTTTAGGAATCAAAGCTTCTTTAGTCATTGCAGCTGTATTATTATTATTATTATTATTATTATTATTATTATTATTATTATTATTATTATTGTTGTTGTTTCTTTTTTTTTCTTTATTCATTCATATATCATTTCCTGCTAGTTGGCACTGATATCTGGCAGAATATACGGGCCAGAAATGAATGTTGCTTCCCATTCCCTGCTGTTTTGCTATGGTTGTCATGGTGATGTGAATGACTGCTTGGGAGTTAGAAAAGTGAAAAGTAGTGTATGAGGTGGAACATTTACTAAATTGATTTTCACTTGTTATAACTTTTACTTATAATGACTTGCTGACCTGACAATCTGGTAAAATATAGATTTGTCTTTTGTTGCTGCATTTATATTGAGTGATTTGTCAGATAATGTAAAACTGAGAAATGGTTTTCTGCCTCTCTCAACGTCTTTCAAATGCAGCTCAGAAATGGTCCTGCAAAAGAACCCATCTTTTAATTGTTTGTGTGTGTGTGTGTGTGTGTGTGTGTGTGTTGTGTGTGTTTGTGTGTGTTTGTGTGTGTGTGTGTGTTTGTGTGTGTGTGTGTGTGTGTGTGTCTGTGTCTGTGTCTGTGTGTGTGTTTTGCAGTGGCCTTGCCCATGGTAAATAACCTGGATCTGTATGACATCACACACAATAGCATGCGGGTACAATGGGTTGCTGCAGAAGGGGCTTCTGGATACATGATCCTGTACGCCCCTCTGAGTGATGCAGGCTCATCTGATGAGAAGGAGGTGAGACAGTGTTTAAAACTGACCTGAAACATGCCTCAGTAACTACTGTAATCTAACAGTGTTATCACAAACTGTCGCACTGACACATTTGTATTCAATGTGATGCATGATGGATCAAAAAAACTCTTTAGTACGCCCTCATGCAATAAAAACAGGAAACACACGGTGTAGTCCAATTAAATACATCCTGACCTCCAAAGCCAAACCACTGCTTCACAAATCTATGTCTAGGCACATTCATGAGACGGGCTTTTGTTTCAGGCCATAGTTAATTAAGCATAACCATATACTGGTATTCACAAGCTCTCATTGTAGGGTTTTGAGCAAGACTAGGATGCAAAAATACGTGAATCTTCAAGACTGGAAACTTTCCATGGGAGTTAATGGGAATATATAGGAATAAACAGAAATTAATGGAAATAAATGGAAACATTTGCAGGTTAGTCTAAAACAGGAAACTTAAATGTAGTTGGAAAAAAAATATATTGCTGGGTAATCGTGGTTAAAGCAACCAGATCTAACGCAATTTCAGTTGAATTTCTTCCCTGCACATTGATCACATGCACACAGCACACTTACTGCAGGTTTATTGAGGTCACAACCCCCTACATGCACTTTACATTCTTCCATCACATAACACACATCATTTCTTGAATCCTGCACACAAGATAATGTCATAAAATATCCATGTTGGTAAATATTCATGCCAATGACATAAATATTACATACATTTACAGTTAAAACTTCCTTGTGCTCATTGAGTCTTTAATAATGTGTATGCATGTCAGCTTGAGAGCAAACACATTTTCATATTTATGTTTTTATATGATACAGTTTATATACATTACCCTAAATTTCCAATTAATTCACATTATTTTCTGGAATATTTTCCAAATTCCCCAGATGATGTTCCCATAAGAAAGACCCTCAAACTTAATCTGCTCTAACAGATTTGGAGAAAAACACCTGCCATATTGATATAATATAGTGTGATATAGTACCTTAAATCAATAAACTTTTTGTGTGCAGGTTAAAGTAGCTGACAGCGTAACTGAGATTGAGCTGGACGGTCTGACACCTGCAACCGAGTACACTGTCACAGTCTATGCCATGTACGAAGATGAAGCCAGTGACCCCCGGACAAGCCAGGAGACCACACGTAAGTGTGAGAGTGTGTGATAATGTAGGCTTTGGGCCATATGCAGTTATACCAGTAATAACAATAATAATACTAGTTAGAAGGCTTGCACTGACTATGGATATTTGTACTAATATTATTGTTGTTGTTGTTATTGTTATTGTGAACAGGGCATATCTTGCCTGAGCATTGGCTTGGTATTGCATGTGTAAATAGATTGTATTCACACCAGTGTGAGCAGAGCAGTTAGAGTGGATTCCATCTGTGACTTCAGTTATTAACGAACATCTCAAGAAGAGCAATTCTTCAACTTTAGTAACACTACACTGTAAAAATAAAGAAATTGAAATATTTTCTAATTTGACCATATTGTTAAACTCCTCATATTCACTTCTACTTTTGTATCTACTGCCCCGGTTTTTCATGTTGTTTAGAATTTTTCTCACTTGGCCCAAGGGGCTTCAAGCCAATTGTTTGTGTGATTAAAAAAAAAAAAAAAAAACTTGGCATCATTTTTGGTTTTTCTGAAAAGTTTAATTTTGTGATGAAAAATGCTGCCAGCAGTGTTGTTCAAAGGGACCATGTTAAGCCTGAGTCGCAGCCACTTCCTAAAGAATTGCATATAAAATAGCGTCTAAGGAGAAAAAGCCTGTTGCGAAAAAAAACAAGTAAATGCACAATTCTTTCACTCTTTCAGCTAGCTAGATAGCTAGGGTTGGGATGGATACAAAAAGCACAATCCAGTGTGTGTGTGTGTGTGTGTGTGTGTGTGAGTGAAAGGGGGTTGGTTCTGATTCCTTTGCACTTTTTCTCTCTTATCCAGTTCCTCTTAGTCCGGCTCGAGATCTGCGTATCACTGATGTGACCCACAACTCCGCTAAGCTCAGCTGGCAGGCCTCGTCGCGTAAAGTGAAAAGCTACCGCATCATGTATGTGAAGACGGACGGAGTCCAGACCAACGAGGTGAAGATTTACACTGACTTGATTATTCGGTTGCAGGAAATCTTCCTCACATGGAATGTGCTCAGTTCAACATTTATTATAACGAGATACTTTTATTATAAAGAGTCATTTTGACTCTGAAATGACCATTTTAAAATACACTTTATGCACAAAAGTTCATGAACCACTCACCACAAGTTTTGTTTGTTCTTTTTGAAGATCCAATTCCTCATTTAGTCCCCATTCGCTGTTACAGAAACTTGTATGTAGGTGAGGTGAGGAGGCCCAGGATGCAGTCAGTGTTCACATTCTTCATGTTCAATAAGTTTGAGGTCAGAGGTCTATAGCAGGAGATCTTCCATTCCAACCCATGTAAAGCATGTCTTCATGGGGCATTTCAATGCTGGAATAGATTTGGGTCTCCTATTTCAAGTGAAGGGAAAATTGAATGTTACCACTTCCAAAGACTTCATATACAGCTGTGTGCCTCCAACTTTGTGGTAACAGTTTGGGAAAGAACCTCAGGAGGCCCAATACTTTTGTTCATGTAGTGTATAACTAAACAACTAGCTTTGAAAAACAAGGCTTTTAAGCACTTAAAGTCATTTAAAGTTATTAATCTAAAGCATATTATTCTGTATCAACCAAGAACTACAAACAATTTATTGTTATTTATGTTCTTCAGATTTTCCCATTTATGTTCTTACATATTTATGTATCAGTAAGCATATAAGTACCTGAGGAAGGTGGTAGCTTAGTGGTGAAGGCATTGAACTTTGGATCCAGAGGTCACAAGGTCAAATCCCAGCCACAACAGGCTGCTAATTCTGGGCCCCTGAGCAAGGCCCTTAACCCCATAACTGCTCAGTTGTATGAATGGGATAAATGTAAGTCGCTTCGGAGAAGGTCGTCTGCCAAGTTTTGTAAATGTAAATGCCCTTTATGCCACTGTGGTGTGCATGGAGTATTTAATGTAATTAATTGTTTCATTTCTCTCGCTAGGTTGATGTGGGTCGAGTTACTACAAAGCTGCTAACTGACCTCACCTCGCAGACAGAGTACACCGTGGCAATCTACGCCATCTACGATGAGGGACAAGCCGATCCCCTCACAGACAGCTTCTCAACGAGTCAGAATAACCACACGTTTCTATTACACTATTTAAAATCACTTTTTAGTACCAAGCAGCCGCCATAGTTTTTGTGTTGTGTCTCTGTGTGTGTGTGTGTGTGTGTGTGTGTGTGCGTGTGTGTGTGTGTGTAGAGTGGGTTCCTGTCCCGGTGAATGTGAGGAGCAGTGACGTGGCTACAGACAGTTTCAGAGTGAGCTGGCAGCATGCGGCGTCTGACATTTCCCTCTACAGGCTCTCCTGGATGCCGGCCAACGGAGGAGAGACCAGAGAGGTTAGTAAAGAGAAACCATACACTTGTATGTACACTGATCGTACAGGAGGATTCATATCTCCATTCAGTATATACATGGAGTCTTATCAGCCTTTATACATTACAGATTTGTATGTATGATGTTAGAATGATAAAGGAATAAATCTGTATCTGGTTTTGTGAAACTGTAAATGAAATTGCAGTGTGGAAAATGAATGAATCAGCTGTGTGTAAATCAACTACTCCTATATTTACATATACGGTATAAACTGTATACAAAATACGCAGATTATTTACACTGATATAAATTAAATTTACATGAGGCAACCCCTTATTTACCATGTAGTTATACCAGACCAAGAAAAAAACATCGATCGTCCAAGTATGCGCGAGTAGACTTGGTCACATGTCTTGCTGCAGGTATTTGGATGTGAACTTAACCGTGTGATGCAGCATGCTGGAATTACATAATGACAAGTTAAATAAAGAAATAAACTATACGGACAACAGTATTGACACCTGATTTTTCCAACTATATGTGGTTCATTCTCAAACTGTTACCATAAAGTTGGAGACACAATTGTATTTTGATACAGTAGCTTTAATTTTCCCTCACTTGAACTAAGAGCCCCAAACCTGTTCCAGCATGTCAATGCTCCTGTGCACATGGGTTTGAGTGTCAAATTGTATTGGCCTGCTGAGGAGCTCTAGCCTCAACCCTATGAGATTAATGTGAACACTGGCTGCACCAAATTTACTAACACCTGGGTGCTGATTAAGCACAAAGATCAATAAGCACACTCCAAAATCTAGTGGAACAACGTTACAGAAGAGTGGAGGTTATTATACATTTTGAATCGCCACTAAATGTGGAATGAAAAGCGTCAAGAAAGACTTACCAAGCTCTTTTAATTTCGTCTTACTGCTTTTTAATATATTTCATTTGTAAAGATATTTACTAAAACAGATAAATAAAAAAATACACCTCGGTTTTAACCTCTCCCAAACTCTTTAAATTATTTTCAACATATTTTTGTTATTAACACCTTGGGTCTGTCACCGCTGTTGTTTACAGATTTTTGGTTAATACTTGTTTATCTGTATATAAATGCCCCACAGTACTGTAGCTGTATATCTTATCAGCCTATCATAATGGTAATGTACAATATTATGTAAAACTATTTCTCTCTCTATTTCTCTTTCTCACACTCTTTATTTCTCTCACCCTGTAGATGGTGGTTGGGGGTAATCTGAATTCCTATGTGATTACGGGTCTGAGGCCACTAACTGAGTATGAGGTCACACTCACTGGCATCTACAAAGACAAAGCCGAGAGCGAGAAAGTCGTGCTCGGTGAAACTACAGGTAATCGAACTCCAAATACAGCACTAATATCATCACTGTAGTACTGATATAATCTAACACCAAACAAAGCACTAACCCACATTGGTGGACAGTGAGGAAGTAAATGTAATTTGTTACTGTACTTAAGTAGCGATTTTTACTTTAACTTCACTACACTACACTTTTTACTCGAATACATTTTGTGAAATCAGTCATTCCTTTTTGTTTACGAGCGAATAAAAACTTAACTGGTCAAGCCACCAATCAGGGTTGAGCGTGTGCTCTGTCCTAAAGTTGTTTTAATTGGCGCTTGGTGTATCTACTTATCACCAACATACAGTTCAGCATCAGTGCTTCAGCAAGAACTTTTTCGAGAGGAATAAATGATGGCAGAAACTTCTCGAACTCGCCATAACACCCGTGTCCTTATTTGTGTGATTTTCTGAAAGTAGTTTAAAAGAAGGTTTCGGACTATTTAGTTCTTGGACTTTAATTCTATTAAAAGATTAGTGTGCAAATAGTAACATAAACTGAGTTGATTAAGCAAAAATGATAACAGGAACATTATAGCTGTAATAAATCATAGCACTTTGGATGCTTAAGTACATTTGAAGGCAAATACTTTTGTACTGAAGTGAGTATTTAAAGGGAGCACTTTTACTTTGACTGGAGTCATATTTTACCTACTGTATCTGTACTTTAACTCAACTGCATGGTTCATCTACTTCGTCCACCACTACCAACCCATCACTGAAATACTACCTTTAATCTAACACCAAACACAGAACTAATCCTACCCTTTGAGTGGCAGATCATTAAACACAACTATTAATCCATTGGTAAAATTCCAGATAACCAAACAACACACACAGCCCCAAACCTCCATTTAACGGTTCATATAATTCAACAACATCACAGAAAAATATCACATCATATCATCTAACAAGTATAGAACTAATCCTATTATTTAAAATATGAGTAAACGAATATCAAAAACAGCACTAATCCCGTCTCTGAACCGGCAGATAATCAACTTGTACTGCGTATTGTACTGCGTCAGCTATGTAGGGTTAAAATGACAATAAAAGCTTCTTGACTTGACTTGATCTTACACCAAAACCAGAACTTATCTCATTAGTGAAACTAGTGGTAGTTTACCACCAAACAGAGCACTAATCTCATTTAGTGAAGTGGTAGATAATCAATCATTAAACATAACACTAATCGAACAATTATGAATGTTTTTTAACCTTTTTAACCATTTGTTTATATATATTTTTATAGTTGCTAGAACAACAACAGTGGCTACTACGACCACCAGCACAACTGCAGAAGGTTTGTAGACCTTATTTTGGATTAATTGAATTTTAAGAAATGCCACTGTTTTTATTTATGATTAAACGTGTGCGTAATTGTAGTGGTCAGGACAGGGGTGCGAGGTCTTCAGCTCAGTGACTTTACTACCTTCAGCATGGGCGCATCGTGGGAACTACTGGGCTCGAACGTGCGTCAGTACAGAGTGTCCTACATTTCGGCACGTGGTGACAGAGCTGAACAAGTGGTGAGTGTGGATTTGATTTGATGTGATTTCTTTGATTTATTTATTTCATCACTCACACGACACACAGTACCGAAACACTACAGCTGTTTTTTTTAATATGCTGTATGTCTGGACTTTTTGAGTTATTTTACTGTATTTGATGCTTGGCCACAGGCCTTTTGCTTGCTGTAATCCTCATTTGGTTTGTTCCTCTAAATTCCACTCAGTTGCATGTTAACTTTCTTCATGGTACTGTATTCTGTCTGTATTCACATTCAGTGTCTATTTAAAAGAAATGTTTTGTATTCAAACGTCCTGGCAGGACTTCAGCACCCTAAATAGCCTGGACAGTTCCTCACATATTAAAATGCTTTGCGTCAGCTTTAGTCTGGTGTTAAAACGGTTCTATTCTAAAAAAATACCTCATGCAGAGTACATCTCCTACATTTATATCTTTTAGTGCAATGTGGCCAAAATTACATTCAGATTTACTTGGGTTGTGAGGTCCATATGTTACTAATAGTGTTAATATTTATGTTTGAACCCTTACATACAGTTCAAATTCCATGTTTTTACAGTATTTCAATATTGATCCATATCAAGAATACCCTATCTACAGATCTTTTTACAATTTATAAATAACCGATCTGACATAAAAGGTATGACCTAATAAATGAATGATTAATCCTCAATGAATTTTTCAGAGATCAGGGAGAATGTATTTTTTAAGGTTTTACACCAATCGTTTTTTGGATAAAAACATCTACTATCACACAATCAGTGGTGGACAGTAACAAAGTAAATGTATTTAGTTGCTGCACTTATGTAGCTTTTTCATGTATCTGTACTTTACCCAAGTATTTCCATCTGGGGAGACTTAAACTTTAACATTATTACATTTCAAAGTAAAATATCGTACTTTTTACTCAACTGCATCAAAATCAGTCGTTCATTTTTACATAAGACGTGAAAACATAACAGCCATAATGATGTGAATTATACAAATATACATTTATTATATAACCGTGTACAACCGTTACAACATATAACATTAGAAGGTTGCTTTGTAGAATTCAAGAGTTATATTTATATTAAGTTTGTAATCTTGCGTACCAGTGTAGATTTATACATTGAACATAAGATTCCCATTATTTTTCTTGATTTAACACACACTGATAAATCTAAAATGCATTTTAATAGATATGGGTCAAATCTGAAGCCTCAAAGAACAGAAAATCGTAGCACTTGCACAAAAGTATAATATTTAAAAAAATATTTTTATTATATTATTGTGTATTTTAGGAGAAGTTTTCAAATTTCAGGCTAAAGGAATGACATTTAGGGTATATTAATTGCTGTCAAATGTCAAAACGGGTCAGATTTCACCCGAACAGTATGTAAGGGTCTCATGTAGTTTGAGTAGAGGACTAGACATGTAAAATCATTGCTCTTATATAATTCATTAGTTGTTCATTTATGACATTAACATTAATAGGGGAGAATTGAAATGTTTTGACAAAACATTGAATTTAAAAACTTTTTAAGTCCTAACCTTATGAGGATCTGTAAACAATAAAAAAAAAAAAGAAAAAACCCACACAAAAGCAGATTGTGGTTCCCAAACCTTTTTTTTTTTTTCCTTTTATAACATGTGCCAACAATGTTGCTGATTCTGGAAGTTTTCCTTTTTTACTGGGTAATAAAATGTGCCTAAACATTGCTCTCATAAATCTGTAGGTTCAGCAAAAAGCTGTGTGCAAGAACTTCTGAAAAACTGAATGCTTTCAATTCTGTCATAATTGTGTTAAAGTTAGAAATGAATACAGTGTGAGTTGTGATTCCAAATCCCAGCATCACCAAGCTGCTACTGCTGGGCCCTGGAGGAAGGCCCTTAGGCCCTTAGCTGCTCAGCTGTATAAAGGCAATAGATGTGTAACTGGTAAATGTCTCTCTGGATAGTGGTGTCTGCCAAAAGTCTTGATTGTAAATTCGTAACATTTTTGCTTTTTTATGGGTTTTTCACCACGTGTAATGCTGACTGAATTTTTGCGCACGTTTTTGTGATCCGGATTGTCCTGATATTTTTTATGCCTGACCTTAAGCCTTAAATACTTCCTTTACTGTAGATCATGGTTCCTGGCAATCAGAACTCGGTGGTGCTGCAGCCGTTGCTTTCAGATACAGAATACAGAGTGAGCGTGACAGCCATCTATGCGGACGGGGAAGGAACCGCCGTTACACGTTCCTCTCGCACACGTACGTGCCTAATCTACGTGCGATTACGGGTGATGCAAAGTAAGCGTTCCTTCTCAATCATTTGTAATCTCGCTTTTTTCCTCTCAGTGCCTCTCATTGCTCCAAAGAACCTGAAAGTGTCAGAGGAGTGGTATAATCGCTTCCGCATCACCTGGGACACCCCCCCCTCTCCTACAATGGGATACAGGGTCATCTACCAGCCTGTCTCAGGTAAACACACTTCCACCGCTTGTGAGAGATGAGCTGTTGTGCTGTTATTTGCATAATGTAAATTACTATTAATATTAATATTTTGTCAATCGCATGCTATTGATCATTGCTCAGTCTCGCATCAGTACTGAAATTGCCGTTTCTTCCTGAATTATTGAGACACAGTACTGCTGAATGAAGACCAGCATCTTCGGTGCACTAATGATCTGAATGAACAGGAGTATCATGGATATTTTTTACATTTGTTATATGATCACACACTGAAGTGATTTTGGTTAACGGCCGCACTTGACCCTGTCGCCAGTTCACAACCCCCACAAGAGCTGCAGTTTTGGAGATGCTCTGACTCAGTCGTCTAGCCATCACAATTTAGCCCTTGTCAAACTACTCGCATAAATCCTTACTCTCACCCATTTTTCCTGCTTCTAACACATCAACTTTGAGAACAAAATGTTCACTTGCTGTCTAACAAATAAATTCCTCGTACTAACAGATGCCATGATGAAGAGATAATCAGTGTTCTTCACTTCACTGCTCATACGTCTAACGCCTATAAATTTGTAAAGTTAAACTTTTATGAGTGAACCAGTGGCGACTGTGGGAGGAAAAAACATGACATGGTATAAGGAAGAAACCTTCAGAGGAACCAGACACAAAAGAGAACCCATCCTCATCTGGCACTGAATGTCAAGTCAATTCAAGTCAAGAAGCTTTTTATTGTCATTTCAACCTTATATATAAAACAGCATAAAGCTTCATAACAGAATACAGAGCTAAGACCTAAAGTAAGTCGTCCTCGCCACATAAAGTGCATCGTGTGCAACCTGGTGTCCATTAAATGCAGAACTGTTCATGCACACTGCGATCCTAAGCCCTCGTAAAAATCTGTATTCAACATCTGCATATTTCAAAACAGTCTCACAGCAAACTATAGTCTATAGATGTTTCTCAGTTGAGTTTGCATGTGTCAATTGATGTGATTTGTGTGTGTGTGGGTGTACGTGTGTGTATATAGTACCAGGCCGAGCTCTGGAGACATTCGTTGGTGACGATGTGAACACCATGCTGATCCTAAACCTGGTGAGTGGGACAGAGTACAGCATAAAGGTCATTGCCACGTACACCACAGGCTCCAGCGACGCTCTCACCGGCAGAGCAAAAACACGTGAGTACCCCAACAGTCCACTCGTAAACCTGAGATTCACAGTAAGCTACTACAACACTGTGAGATGGCTGTGACTTGTGATAGAGAAACTCTAAAGGAACGCACAGGACAAACTGATATTAATTATTTTATTTATTTATTTATTTTGAAACAAAATAATGTTCTAATAATCTCTCTCTTTTTTTCCTTCCTCCAGTATACCTAGGTGTAACTAATCTGAACACCTACCAGGTACGCATGAACAGTATGTGTACTCAGTGGCAGCCTCATTCCCATGCCACCCAGTACCGCGTGTCCATCGAGTCCCTGCTCAGTGAGTACAATTATAACTCAGATCACGTCTTAGATCATTTCCACTATGCCACTTCCACCTGAGGAAATAGTTTATGAACTTTTTTGAGATTAAGTGAGGTTTGCTAGATGACCATTCGGAAGCCTGAGAGATTTTTCTTTTCAAATCATTTAATTTAAAATTCCAGTCGATGAGTTATGGCCGATTTCTACAAGAGAGAATCATGAAACATATTGTAACCCAACAGCAACCATATTGTGCACCTACAGTGTATTCAGTTGATCTTTATTTGTATAGCACAACATTAATAGATATTATCACAAAGCAGGTTTACAAAAATGCAGATGTTTAGGTCTCCAATCAGCAAGCCAGAGGTCACAATTCGGAAAAACTCCTTAAAGCATGAAAAATAAGACAAACCTCAAACGCAGAATCAATGCACTTATGGATGACACTGAATTATGAAATTATAAATCATTACAGTATGCAGTATAGAAGAGTAAAGTGCATTATATGAGGTAGAATCAAAAAATGACAAGTTTTGTAAATCACCAACAGATGGCAGCACAGGGCTGCATGCACAGTCACAGGAATCACCAAACATCATTAGTCGGTGCAGTGATGTGCAAGGGAACTATTTTAAAGTTGATTCATTGGAAACATTGATAGAATACTTTCTTGTAAACAGAGTTGGTCTCGAAACCTTTTGATACCACCTCGTAAAACAGAAGACAGAATGGGACAGATGTATGTTGACTAAAGCAGATCTTAAGAAATGCATATCTATAGCATGCAGGTTAAATGATCCACTGAAGCACACTGCATGCTGTCAAACCGCATCGTGCGAGTAATTGGGCCGATTTAGCATGCGCATGCCGAGTCACCAGAAAAAGCCTTTGTCTAAGATGAGCGTGTAGTTTTAGATTTTCGTACGTGTGTGTGATGGAGATGGTTGTGGCTTATAATCAGGCAAATTCACAATCTTTCTCATTAGATGGATGAAGAATTGAGCTCTTGGTAAATCTGCCCTCTAAAGGCAGACAAACGATTAAGGCTCTGGCGGATATGAAAGAGACACTGATCTTGCACACACACACATAAAATTATACACACACACACACACACACACACACACACACAAATCGCTCTTAATGCATTAAGTTGTATCAAAAGTGGAACTCCTTAAAAACTTTAGAAATTGGATTTCGGTTTGATTCAGAGTGATAACATTGAATTCAAAACATGTATACTTTTTTCTGGTCATTACTTTTTCCTATTCTACAGAGACTGTTAGGCATTGGGGTCACAGCTTGCTTGCTAAGACTGGTAGGCACTGAGGTCACACCTCTGTCACTGAGACTAATAGGCACTGAGGTCACACATCTGTTACTGAGATCAATGGCTGGAATAAGAGCTCATTATCAAAATCATTAGAAATAATGATTAATCTCTGTGTGTTTTGAGAACATTTTATGTTTGTTATGTTTATTGTTGCTAAGCAGCTTTATAACGATCTTGGTTTAGACCTTTAATAACTTAGCCAAAGAAATTGTGCCAAATGAGCAATAAATTTCTTAACCACAAAGCTTTAGATCAGCCACACTTGAAAGGAGATACCCATCTGCCTCTGGTTTTTGGTAAATAGCAGTATAATACTCAATCATGGTAAAAAATAAAGTGTAACACATTAGCTTGTGTTAATGAACAAGATGTTATCAATGAATAAGTTTCAATATGAGCACAGACAAGTTAAGGCAAAATTCAGCTTTCAATCATAGCAGTTTTGAAGTTTATCTAGGGCATCCAGGTGAGATTATTCGCCACAGTTGTGACGAGGACGTCTCTAGGTTACCTATGTAACCCTAGTTCCCTAAGAGAACAAGATGCTGTGTCGAAACGCTTTGGGAACACGCCCGAGTGTTCACTCTCTGAAATAATGTGTGTAATCAGTCAAAGATTCGACACTGGCCGTCACTGGTGGGGTGACGTCATGACCAGGAGTATAAAAGGCATTTGAATGAGAGCAGCGGCAACTTCTGTAAAGGAGAAGGAATCGCTGCAGGGATGCCGGAGGTGTGGCATAGAAATGCAGCATCTCCTTCCCTCAGGGAACTAGGGTTACATACGTAACCTAGATACGTTCCCTTTCAGGAACTCGAGCTGCGTCAAAACGCTTTGGAAATGAGTGTCCAATCACACCGGACTGACCAGTCCCTGCCTAGTGTGTGTCTGTCTACACAGCTAGAGAAGGACCCTTCCTTTGGACGTAGGTGTCCAGTGCGCGCACCAGACAGAGCCGGTTCAGTTTCTCCTGTTCTGGGGCCTGGAACAGAGGAGGATAGAATGCCTGTAATCTTATGGGTCGTGGGACGACCAAGTGCACCTGGAAGATGTAAGTCATACCGGGGGTACAGAAAGCGACTGGCCATACTCGGGGAACTACTCCAGGAAGGAGGGGACCACAGAAAGGGCCTGCAGGTCCCCTACCCTCTTGATAGAGCAGATGGCCAACAAGAACGCAGTCTTGATTGAAAGGTGCCTCCAAGATGCTTTGGCTAGAGGCTCGATGGCCAGGTCCCACCCAGGCACTCTAGGTCGTACAGGGGGGCCTCGGCCTCCGGGTGCTGCGGAGAAAATGCTTTACAATCGGGTCTCTGCCCAGAGATTGCCCGGCCACAGGGGCGTGATAAACTGAAATGGCGGACTTGTAGACTTTTAGGGTGGGTGGTGCCAACCCCTTGGTGAACTGTCCTTGGAGGAAATCCAGCACTGAACCAACCGGGCAGTAAACTGGATCCAGCTGGTACTGCTCACACCACGTGCAGAACAGACGCCACCTGGCGGCATACAACCTCCCTGTGAAGGGTGCTCTGGAGTAAAGAATGGTCTCTACCACCCCAGAGCCGTGCCCCCTCAGGGGCCACAGCCACAGCCTCCACACCCTCGAGCTGAGAAAGGAGATCCCTTCTCAGAGGAATATCCCATGGAGGGTGCTCTAGAACTCCTAGAAGCAGCGCGACGGGGGGAAAGACCTCAGCCACGAATGAGCCATGGAGGAGGCTGGAGGAGTAAGGGAGCACCAGAGGGGACAGTGCGACATCTCTCGAAACGCAAACAGATCCACCTGGGCTCTCCCGAATTTCTCCCAAACCTGCTCCACCACTATTCCCCGGGTCTCAACCCCTGCCTCGACAGGGTGTCTGCTGCCTTGTTCAACCGGCTGGGGATAGAAACTGCTCTCAAAGAGGATCTGGTGCACCAGCCTGCACAGGGGGCATGAATGCAGACCTCCTTGATGGTTGATGTAGGAGACCACCGCAGTATTGTCCGTATGGACCAACACGTCTGAGAGGTAATGCTTCAGTGCTAGAAGCATGGCCAGCATCTCTAGGCAATTGATGTGCCAGAGTAGATGGGGCCCCTCCCACAGACCACCACTCATGATCGATCCTAACCCCGTGAGGGACGCATCCGTCGTTAGCGCTAAGCGACAACCGGGGACTCCCAGCACGAAGCCTAGAGATAGGAACCGGGGATCTCTCCAAACATCTAAGGCACGTCGATGGCAGGTTCTCACTGGAACGCCGCCACCTGTTTCTTATTCTCCTGAAACCTTTTGACCACCGAGCTTACGGATTTGCTAAAGAGGCCTGAAGGGGGTTAGCGTGGCATGCAGCAGTTCGGCCCTGTCTCTATCAGACATCTCTGACAGCGTGAGCCACAGCTGCCTTTCTGTGGACACCGAAAGGCGTGCTTCCGAAGCCTGCGAGTGAGTGCTGGACCGAGCAGGTGAAGTTGGAGATAGGGATATGACCGTCTCCAGCTGTGAACCCCAGGAGCTGGCACGGCGCTCGGCGAACTGTAAGCGCTCATGGCTCCAAGAAGCACAGAAACTATTTATCAGGATTGTGTGTGGGTGTGTTATAGCATCCAGATCACGAGGGTGACAATGTGATGACTGGGAACACTGTCAAGTCTGTGGCCATATGTTGTGATATCACCGGTCCATAAAAATATGACTAATTAGTGTCATGAGCATTTTTGTTTATATTTCTTGATATTTTCGCTATAATAAATACTTTTATAACCAGATTGGAAGAAACACTATCTACTATTATGGGTTTCACCTATTTTAATAATGGATTATTATTTTTGTCCTATGTATTGAGATATTCTTGAGCTAAGTGGTCTGTTTATTTACGTTTTATTATATATATATATATATATATATATATATATATATATATATATATATATATATATATATATATATATATATATACATACATTTTTTTTGTTTGTTTGTTGAGGCCCGAGGCTGTAATGGTGAAATCGTATGTGCTCATTTCAGAAACCTGTCAAGCTCACAGAAATAGTCCACTCAATATGACCTTGAAATTGAGAAGGAGGCGAAGAAACACACACTCGGACATCAACGTTTCATAACCGCTTTAAAATACAGGGTGCTCAGAGTAAGACTGGAGGTATTTTTATTCAGTCCATCCAGCATGACCCATGGGGACCCAACGAACACAAACAAAAGATTGAGGGTTTTTAAGGCTGATTAAATGCTTTTTTGACACTTGAACAGGATGCTACATTGTTTGTCACATGACAAAGGCATGAATTAAAAGATGAGCAGAAATATTTAGAAACAGGCAGGGCAATCAGGATCGAAATCTCGATCAAGAGCTACATAAATCATTATGCTCTACTTTGTGGCATATTGCATGGTATAAATGCAGAAATGTACAGACAATATATTAAATATTGGTTTATTGACTGCATCAAGTGAGCACCTTTTCTATGTCTGCTTGATCACTGTTTCTGAGTTGCAGTTATTTATTGCAGTTATTTATTGATTACATTACAGATGGCCAGAAGCAGGAAGTGAGGCTGGATGGCTCCGAAACAAGGCACTGCTTTAACGACCTGAATCCAAACACACAATACAAAATCACTGTTTATGCTCTGCTACAGGAGGCAGAGGGCCCTGCTGTGACCATCATGCAGAAAACACGTGAGTTCTTTTCACTGTCAGTGGCAACACGTGTGCTATTTAAAACACACACATACAGGAAGAGCAGCAAAAGAGCTAGAGAAACACAAGACCTTCAGACCAGTCAGTATTGAGAATCAAACAGCACTGCACAGTAATGAACATCTCCCAGCCAATCAGTAATGAGCATCTTTATTTGATAAATATTTAACGTCCGTAATAGTCACAGATTCAAGTTTATTATAGCAATAATTCAAACACATTTGCTAAATTTTTTTCTGTTGGAGTTGCACGGCCCTACCCAGAGATACGGCACCTCCACGATTACTTCCTCCACAGGCTTCAGCTTGTGCACAAACAGACTCATACCCAGGTGCACTCACAGACATCCACACACTCACAGAAGTGATAATTACTCACATTACTTGTGAATGCAGTGAGGCAGCATACAGCAGCTCCCAGACTCGCATTTAATTTATGACTTTGTTCTGAAGCGGGTAGCGTAAAACTCGACGCCGAGGCTTATCCTCATCATACGTTCGAACGCGTAAACACTCGAAGACTGTCACCGATCTCATGAGTCAGGAGACTCGATCAGACATAATCAGACAGATCACAGAGAAGAGAGAGACGCTACATCCTCACTTCACTTCCTACCCAAAGCATGTGTAGGCTACAGAGGAACTGTTTTAGAATAAATCCTCGACAGCTGGTGGTTTGAACTGTATAATCTGAACGGTTGCCTGCTTATTCTCTTTCCTTTTTTGTCTTTCATTGTGTGTGTTTATCTCGGTGTGTGTTCTTGCAGTCCCAGTGCCCACCAGTCCTCCCACCAGGCCTCCTACCACCTCACCAATCCCTACCATCCCTGTAGCTAAGGAGGGTAAGCCTCAAACACTGCCGGAAACCTTCAAATTATATAAAAAACAACATTCCAACTATAACACGATGGCATTTTTAAAAGTTAAAGAGTTTTCCCTGCACATTATGTACAGCATAAACCCAATTGGGTTTATTTAATTTAGCGTTTTCAGCAGTAACTTTTAAGACTGTTAAGCATTTTTAATGGCTTTGAGTTTGCCTAAATTTATAATTTCACTCAATCAGAAATTCACGGTGAAGAATCAACATCAGAGCGTTACCATGGAAACACAACCTCTCTATTTCTTTTTTCTTTTAGATTTGGTAGACTTTTAGAGCTCAGTGGTGTGATGCTAAAAATCTGATTTATTTTAAATTTATTTGAGAAAGAAATGAAGACAAAATGAAAGAGACAAATAATTGATATTTTTATTATTATTATTATTATTATTATTATTATTATTGTTATTATTATTAATATTATATAATTACTAATATAATTATATAGTTACTGTATGTATAATGTATATTAGGTATATTTTTATCATTTATATTTTATAAAAAAACAAATGTATATTATTATATTTATTTGTATTGTAACTGTTATTAGTTTGTACTAATCACTGTTGCTGTGGCACTGGTCAATCTGTATTCCTAGTGCGTAATCAGTACGGTGCTGCATATTCACGACATGAATTATGACTTAAATTTGATTTTTACAGAGCGAGAGCGAGTAAGAGAAAGCAAGAGATAAAGAGAGAGAGAGAGAGAGAGAGAGAGAGAGAAAGAGAGAGGGAGATTTTTCAGTGCAGATTTAGTTAATAAACACAATATAATTGTTTAAATGTAGTCTTACTCACCAAAAATGTACTGTAATGATTTTTTTATAGACTTGCTTTTTATTTCTGAATTATGCAAAGACAGAACACAGCACAGTTCAGCATTACTTAAGGTTACTGTCGTTTAAATCATTTAAAGTTCGGGGTTAAACCCATTCAGTTAAGGAGACCAGACAAGTGAATAACAGTAAAAACTGAACATGGTTTCCGGATTTTTGAGAAATGGAGGTTAAAAAAAATTACAATTATAAAAATAGCTTTTCATGAGGGTCCTTAGACTTATTTACATTTACAGCATTTGGGCAACACCCTTATCTGGAGTAACTTACAATTATCTCATTCATACATCTGAGCAGTTGAGGGATAAGGGCCTTGCTCAAGGGCCCAGCAGTGGCAGTGCAATCCACTTGCACACTGTGTGATTTTGGCAATACTTTGTTCGTCTGAGACAAATTTGATAAATAAATAAATAATTCCTTAGATTTCTAGATTTCAGACTCATTCTTACAGTGTGGCTTCTCCCAAAACGACCGTCAAACCAAGAACCAATAGGGGCGCAATTAGCAGGACAACTTCAAACCCCCTCAGGGAAAATGTCGAAGCGATTCACAGTACAGCAAAAAGACTTACCAAGTTATGGCGGGAAAAGGAGTGTTTGTATGACGTTTTTATTATCGAGGCATGTCATCAACCAAATTCACACTACAGATCGTTTTTGTTTGGTGCTAGCTACTGAGAACGGGAGTCTGTACGAGTCACGGATCGATGACGTAAAACTGGGATCACATTCAGACGGTCTGAGACAGTGTGCGCCCGCTATTACTTTTCTGATCAGAAGTCCAAAATCTTAACCACTGAGCCCACTATGTGAATCGTTCAACTAGAGGCCTGTAAAAAAAATCACAGCAGGCAAACTTTTATGACAACTCATGTTCTCCTCTGTTTCTCTTTCTCTCACACTCTCTCTCTTTCGTTTCTCTCTCTCTCTCTCTTTATCTCTTTCACACACACACACACAAACACTAAACTTTCTTTCTCCATTTATCAGTTTGCAAAGCCGCAAAGGCAGATCTGGTGTTTTTGGTTGATGGCTCATGGAGCATCGGTGACGACAACTTCCTAAAGATCATCCGCTTCCTGTATAGCACAGCCGGAGCGCTGGATGAGATCGGACCCGGAGGCACGCAGGTCAGAATTTTCTCTTAGTCTTTTCTCATTTACATTAACATTCACATTTACCCATTTGGCAGACACTCGAAAGCCACGTCTCATTTAAACACTATCTCAGTTTCTAATGAAGGACTAAATATAGAGGATCCCTCTCTCTATTAACTCTCTTCCTGTCTTTGTCTATCTGTTTCTTTTTTTCTCTGTGCATCTCTCTTTCTCAATACAGGTGGCCATAGCCCAGTTCAGTGATGACGCTCGCACCGAGTTTAAGCTCAACTCATATGATAACAAGGAGAGTCTTCTGGACGCCATTCAGAGGATTTCATATAAAGGAGGCAACACTAAAACAGGTAGACTTGTCTCTCCCGATCCTCTGTTCAAGGTGCTGTAGTGATGAGATGCATCAAAGCTACACTATATGGACAAAAGTATTGGGACACCTGACCTTCCCTGCCATATGTGTTTTTTCTTCAAACTGTTACCACAAAGCTGAAGGCACTCATTTGTTTGGGACGTTTTCGGATGCAGTATAATAAAATGTTGCATTCACAAAAACCTGTTCCAGCATTGCAGTGCACAAACTGAGCTCCATGAAGATATAGTATGGCCTGATAAAGAGCTCTGATCTCAACCCTAGGGCTCATCACCTCATAAACATCAGTACCACTATTGTGGCTGAATGAACACAAATGTCCACAAGCACATCTAGTGGAACATCTTCCCAGAAGAGTGGAGGGAATTTTAAGAACAAATTGAAACTAAATTTGGAATGCGATACTCAAAAAAGCACATACCATACTTATAAACAGGTGTCCCCAAACTTCTGGCAATATGTATATAGTGTGTGTATAGTGTGTGTATAGTGTATGCATCGCCATCTAAATCAAATCATACTGGCCACACCCACAATACGGAGTGTAAGTTACATCAAAACACATGCTAGCGCAGTTAAACCAGCGAATAAAACTTAACACAAAGTTGTGTGACTGATAAACTCTGAACTCAGACCTTTGTTCTGTAGGAAGAGCTATGCAGCATGTGAAGGATGCGGTCTTCACCAGGGCCGGAGGAACCAGGAGGGGCGTGCCTAAAGTACTAGTAGTGCTGACGGACGGCCGTTCCCAAGACGACGTCAATAAAATCTCCCAGGAGATACAGATGGAAGGTGAGTTATCTGTGTGTCCGTCTTTCTATTCACCAGTCAGTAGAGTTCACTGTGTATCGTTACCTATATATATATATATATATATATATATATATATATATATATATATATATATATATATATATATATATTTACATTTATATAGAATTAAATGTCATCAAAATAATATAATATAAATAACCTACATAAAAACAATATGCATACGTGGAGATGAAGTGATGCAATATGTTTATATTTATTTGACTAGTTTTGAGAGATATTGCATGTGAGAGATGTTTTACATTTCTTCTGCTCCAGTTCATCAGATTCATCTTGTGCCTCAGCACCTTTATCACATGTGATTGTGATTGTACACTGATCAGGCATAACATTATGACCACCTGCCCAATATTGTGTTGGTCCCACTTTTACTGCTAAAACAGCTGTGACCCTTTGAGCATCAACAGCATGAACTTCTTCAGCAGTTTGAGCTACAGGAGCTTGTCTGTTAGATCGGAACACACGGGCCTCAATGAGTCTCGGCCGCCCACGACCCTGTCGCCGGTTCACCACTGTTTCCTCCCTAGATTCTGACCACTGCAGACCAGGAACAAGAGTCGTCTAGACATCACAATTTGTCAAACTCGTTTAAATGTTTTCACTTGTCCATTTTTCCTGCTTCTAACATGTCAACCTTGACATTTTTTTTTTAACTTGCTGCTACTAAATAAATCCCATTTAACAACAGCTATGATGAAGAGATCATCAGTGTTCTTCACTTCACCGCTCATAATGTTATGCCTGGTTGGTGAATGTTACTATGGTTACAGTTGTTTAAAAGGTAGCACATTAATAAAGTGCGGTGATTAAACTACCTGAAACTACCTGTGTGTTCAACAGTTTGAGCCCACACCCTACAACCAGTCACAATCAAGCATTCAGACACACCGTAACAACGTTGTTACACTCTGACTTTCTAATCGGACCTCAGGATAAATTAAAATGTATTGTCTATATTAAGTGAAATCTATTTCAACTGCTGTCTAATGTTTGTATTCACTGTAATGTTTGTATTTGGCTGTAAAACAGTGTACTGAGATTCTATTACTAGTTTTTGAGGTATTAACGCTCATATTAAACTCCAGGTTACATCGTGTTTGCGATCGGTTTTGCGGACGCCGACTACGGAGAGCTGGTGAGCATCGGCAGCAAACCCAGCGAGAGGCACGTGTTCTTTGTAGACGACCTTGACGCTTTCCGGAAAATCGAAGAAAAACTAATCACGTTCGTGTGTGAGGCTGCATCGGCGAGTGAGTCTCTGATCCAAATACGTGTGCTGATGTAAAAAACTAACAAAAAAATCTTTGAGTGTGAATGAAGGAGGGATTTTTTAATCGTCTAATACAGTCTTGGAATGATTGTTTTGTTGTGTTTTGCAGCTTGTCCTTCTGTAGCAATGAGCGGAAGCACATTACCAGGTCAGTCACACAAAGATATTAGTGCATTGGGTCAATACGCACAAAAGCATATTCATACGCTAATATTATTTATACCAGCTGTCGACAAAAAACAACTGATAGTAGTTCCAGCTTCAAAGCAAATCACATGTCAGTTAGACGTTTTTTTTTTTTTTTTTTTGTCAAAATAGCAGTATATTTGTATATACAGTGCATACACTATATGAGCAAATGTTTGTCAAGACCTGACCATAAAATTCATACAGTATGTGCTTTTTGAACATCTCATGAGTCCCCATTTGCTTTTATAATAAGCTCCATTTTTTTAAGGAGGATGTAACACTAGATTTTGGAGTGTGTTTCGTAGAGATTTGTGCGCATTCCCAATGACAAGGGTGTTAATAAAGTCAGGAACTGATATAGGTGAGGTGAGGAGGCCTGGGGTGCAGTCAGTGTTACAGTTTAACTCAAAGGTGTTCAGAAGGGCTGAGATCGAAGCTCTATAATGGGAGATCTTTCAGTCCAACCCATGTATTACATATCTTCATGGAGCTGGTTTTGCGCTCACGCTGAACCAGGTAAAAACATGAAATTGCTTGTTTTTTTTTTTTTTTTATTATTATTATTATTATTATTATTATTATTATTATTATTATTATTATTATT
The DNA here is from genome assembly GCF_014805685.1 of Silurus meridionalis. NCBI lineage: Eukaryota > Metazoa > Chordata > Actinopteri > Siluriformes > Siluridae > Silurus > Silurus meridionalis. The sequence goes on along the minus strand of NC_060893.1, from coordinate 21,455,663 downwards.
AATAATATTAACATTCGTGGCCATCAACATTTGAACAGTTTACATTTTTAAAACAATTTTAAATAAAATGCCTGCTTGGTTGAGTAATATATGGAATACTATTTTATAATATTTTATAAAAAATAAAATAAATCAAATTAATGCAATACACCTTTTATTATTTTTATTAAATGTAATAATCAATTAAATAGGCAAAAATTTATTAAATAAAATTTAATAAATGGAAAAATGTAAATTAAATCGTTCACATTTGTTAGACCACATTTGTATAATACAGGTACAGTGTGTGTGTGTGTGTGTGTGTGTGTGTGTGTGTGTGTGTGTGTGTGTGTGTTTTAAATTTAATATTTTATTTTCTAAAGATAAGATCTACTTAACTGTTTCTGCTTATTTTAGCAGACTTTAACAAATGTCTTTATTCCCCCTATCATTCATTTATTCACTCCCTTGAAATGTGGAATTGTCAGGATTTTGTCCTTTTAAAAGAAATTCTTAAAGTTGGACATAAACCTCTAAAGAATCCATATCGCTAGCGTTAGCTGCTAATCTCTTCCTGTATTCTTTAGCATTTTCTAATCGTAAGAAAATGCATTCAAGGTGCAAGGCGGAGACTGAACAAACTTGCGGTCCACCACTTCATACTTTCCTGAGGGAACTCAGATTTTAATTATCTTCCGCACGTAAAAATACAATATATATATATATATATATATATATATATATATATATATATATATATATATATATATATATATATATGCCTTTTCTGTCTTATTAACTTCAAGACAGAAACCAGAGGCTGTTATGAGAATTATAGCTGTTATAGTGTGATAACGAAAAACTAGTCTCATGGATGTTCTAGTTTATGAGTCATTTCAGCTCTGAACATAAACAGACTAATTAGAAAAGATAGTTTTTTACTAGTATGGATTGTTGCCATGTAATTTCTCACCTGTGTTTTCGAAAATCAGAAAAAACTAATTTAAGCTATGAGGAATTAGTCATTGTTTACCCCTTTAGCTACACAATATGAGATGAGTCAGTCCTGATGGTAAGATTAACAGATATGGAATTGTGGACTTTATTTTAATCTGATTTATGAGTCTGAGCAGGTTCCCTGATTTAAACATGACTCACTGTCTCAAACTTTTGCCTATTATACAGGTTTTAGAATGATGGAAATGTTTGGACTGGTGGAGCATCTGTACAGCAATGTGGCCGGTGTTTCCATGGAGCCAGGAACCTTTAACAGTTTTAGTAGCTTCAGACTGGCCAGTGATGCCATGCTGGCACAACCCACCAGGTATACACACACACACACACACACACACACACACAAACACAAACAGATCTTACTATTCTCGTGAGGAGATTCCTTTAACATAGATATTAACACAGCATATTTATGCTATGGTCAAATTAATACAAACCTTTACCTCAAACAAATTTTAAATAAAAGGATTGTTTGGATTGGATTGGATTGGATTGGATGGATGGATGGATGGATGGATGGATGGATGGATGGATGGAAAAATGAACAGACAGACAGACAGACAGACAGACAGACAGACAGACAGACAGACAGACAGACAGACAGACAGATAGATAGATAGATAGATAGATAGATAGATAGATAGATAGATAGATAGAACTTATTTAGACAAGCCAAGCTCTCAGATATTCCTATCCTTGTGAGGACATTCGATTCACACCAAATGATAAGTACACACAGCACATTTTGGATGCCTCTGTATCTGTACATCAAATGATATTATAATATTCTGGGCACAGTAGACAGTAAATAGTGTTTATTTTGCTTTTTTATTTTCCTCTGTTCTCTGCAATTACCAAGCTGTACAGATTATAGAGCTTCATTCATCATTTCCGTCTCACTTTGATGTGGAGACAGTGTTATATCCTGTAGATTCACATCAATATAATACACCGCTTGTTAGCTTGCTTCAACAAACACACACACACACACACACACATACACACACACACACACATTTTGAGGGCATCAACGTTGGTTCAGATGGCTAGACTTTAAATCCTTAAGTAGGATCTTTGGATGGATGGATGGATGGATGTACGGATGGATAGGTAGATAGATCAATAGAGAAATAAATCTATACACATATACGCACATATAACTTTTGATTGTGTTTTGATTTCAGGTTCATCCACCCTGAGGGTCTGCCATCTGATTACACAATCACCGTGGTGTTCCGCCTGCTTCCTCAAACCCCCCAGGAACCCTTTGCATTATGGGAAATTCTCAACAGCAGGAATGAACCCTTAGTGGGTATCATCCTAGACAGTAAGTAAAAAGAGAGAGAGACAGACAGACAGAGTGAGAGAGAGAGAAATCAAGAGAGAGAAAGAGAGCAGTAACATTATTGCCTTTTCTTTTGTGTTTCATTTCTTTTTTTTTTTTTATCTCTCCACAGACGCAGGGAAAACACTGACATTCTTCAATAACGACTACAAGGGTGATTTTCAGACCGTAACATTTGAGGGTGCTGAGATTAAGAAGCTCTTCTACGGCAGTTTCCACAAGGTGAGCGCTCACCAACTCCATCACGTTCAGTACGGAGACACAAATAGCTATAGACAATGCAGAGCTGATCTGCTCTCCAAAGGGGTCCTGTGCATTTTGGAAAAGTATAAAAGGATTGAATTTGATTTTGAGTGATTTCCAGGTCTGGAAAAAAGAACACTAAGTATTTCTGAGTGTTACTGTTTTTTGTTTTTTAAATCTAAAATTAAGAATTTGTAAAAAGAAATATTTATTATAAAAACCAAAACAACATCTACACGAATCCGTATAAATCAGAAAACGGCGTTTTCATCTAAAAACGCTCATTTCGTTTTCCACCGTTTCCTTAAAGTTGCTCATCCACACTAAAAGGCCTGAAAACATTTACGTCCCTGTACTGCGCATGAGCAAAACGAGGTTAATTTGTATGAGCTACAAAATAAAAGCACACATTAGAGATTCTAACTCTGATAAACACCAGGGATTGTAACATGACGCTTGTTGGAATTTGAAAATCATTCAGTTCAGATGTTAAATATAATCTTAATAATCTTTAGGAAGTCTGCATATTTGAGCCCGGAAAAGTATGACATTTTAAAATGAAAAACGCCTAGAAACCCTGTCTACTGTAACAGTGTATGTGTCCGCTATCGATGTTGTTCCCTGTGCTTCCATGATTCCATGCTCCTGCCTACACTTCAAAGGAAGCACTCAGTTACGTTTACCATTTGCTACAGTCTCATTTTAAGATTCCTTGTGTATGTATGTTTACACCAAAGACAATCTATTTTACTCCCGGTTTTTGACGCCTGGTCTATCCGTGACAGTACGCTACTCAGACCTCTTTAAAGCACAGCCCATGAAATGAGCTATGAGGACAGGGGTCTTCTCACTAAGGATGACTGAAAATAGAACTTTATTTTGTCTGTGATTTCGATTGAGCAACCTGCAGAATGAGCCAGGCTTGACTTCAAACACATGAATAACATTCAACAGTTCAACTTCATGATAAAAAAAACCCCACTTATTATTCATGCCTCAGTTAGCGCTGAGCAAAAGACAAAAGACATCTGTTTTTTCTGAAGGAGGAATTACTGTTGTGATGTGTTAAAGTGCCAGAAATAAACATTATTTGAAAATAATCAGTATTTATTGAAAAATACAACTTCTTTCTCTACTAGAACAGTAGCTTTTCTCCTAATTTATTAAGCCTTACACACAAGACATGGGTGATATTATTATTATTATTATTATTATTATTATTATTATTGCTATTCTTTTTATGAAAAATAATCATTAACATGAATTAATTTGAATACATAATGCTTTATTGACAGCTTAGTGGGTAGTAATAATGGAAATATGTGATTGTGTGTGTGTGTGTGTGTGTGTGTGTGTGTGTGTGTGTGTGTGTGTGTGTGTGTGCGTGTGTGTGTGTGTGTGTGTGTGTCTGCATTCCTGGCATACATGATATTGAAGATTCAGCTTTTTTGGTTCTATTTAGCATTCAGTCTCCTCTTTAGACTATTATCTATACCAAACATGCTTTTTGAAAAACCCCTTCGAGAAAGCGAAGGAGAATTTGAGTGTGTGTGTGTGTGTGTGTGTGTGTGTGTGTGTGTGTGTGTGTGTGTGTGTGTGTGTGTGTGTGTGTGTGTGTAAGGCATGGAATGGAAAGCTTTTGTTCCCGGTTCAATTCCTCTGTAATTCTGATCTTCCAGATTTTCATAATGGCGTTTTTGCAGGTTTTCTGGGAATGTGAACAGATTTATATAAATGTATTACATATAAAGTTTACATTAATAACATACAACATTCATCCAAACATGATTTTATTGATTATATTACATTTAATATAAACAATATTGTATATTATTCATTATATTATATACTGTATCTCATTTTAGTATCTTCTCAAGGGACAATACTAAAGAAATTAATCTTGGATATATTTTAGAGTAGTCAATGTGCAGCTTGTACACAGTAAAAATGTACTGTCCTCTAATAATAACTCAGTTATGATGTTTTTGTCTGCTTGACAGACCTATACAAATTTGTGTATCTTGTATTAGAGCAGTTAAAATGTGGTGCTTTGAGTACAATTCTCTCACACTGACCACTGGATGTTCAACATCTCACCTCATGGTAAAGACTCTCTGAGGATTTGAAAATTAGAATTGTTTCTCTCCACAAAGATGCTGAGGCTGTAAGATCTGTAAAACCCTGAAACTGAGTTACAGTGCAGTGGTCAGGGTCATACAGAGGTTTTCCAAGACGGATTCCACTCTGAACAGGCCTCACGAGGGTCCATCAAAGAAGTTGAGTCCTCATGCTGTGCTTCAAGTGCAGAAGCTGCCTTCAAAAAACAGACGCATGAGTGCTGCCAGACTACACGCCACATGCTGCAACAAGTCAGTTTACACGGCCGTTCCGCCCAGAAGGAAGCCTCAGTTTGCTGAAGACGACCTGTCCAAGAGCATGAATTTCTGGAACCATGTCCTGTGGTCTGATGAGACAAAGATAAACTTGTTTGGCTCAGATGGTGTCCAGCATGTGTGGCGACTCCCTGGTGAGGAGACCCGAGAAAATTGTGTCTTGCCTACAGTCAAGCATGGTGGTGGTAGCATCATGGTCTGGGGCTGCATGAGTGCTGCTGGTACTGGGGAGCTGCAGTTAATTAAAGGGAAACAAGGATTTCAACATGCACTCTGACATTCTGAAGCAGAACATGATTCCCTCCCTTCAGAAACTGGTCTGAACGTTTTCCAACATAATAACGTACCTGACCTCCAGACCTGATCCCTACTGTGCAACAACCTGTGCAGCTCTGGTGAATTCTATGCCCAGGAGGATTAAAGCAGTGCTAGAAAACAATGGTGCTCACACAAAATATAGACACTTTGGACATTTTGGGTGTACTAACTTTTCTCCCATTATTTAGACATTAATGGCTGTATGTTGAGTTATTTTTAGAGGACAGTAAATCTGTACTGCTCTACAAACTGCACATTGACTATCTAAAATATATCCAATATATCCCTTGAGAACAAATAATAAAATGGTTGCTGAAATGTGAGGGGTGCACTTACTTACTTTTGTGAGACACTGTATATTATTAATCATGTATTTGATTACAATTTAATGGCATGTCTATTATATTCAGCTCCTTAGTAAGTACATGAACTAGCATCCAACATTAGCTTGCTAGTTTCTTGCTGCAGATTTTAGGCAAGCTACACTCTATAGACAAAAGTTTGTGGACATAAGATCGGTATGAGCTTTTCGAACATCGTATTCTACATTTACTGTTATGCTGTTATAATATTCTCCACTCTTCAAGGAAGATCTTCCAGTAGATTTTTGCGAGTTTGTGGAGATTCATTCAGCTACAAGGGTGTTAGTAAAGTCAGGTACTGATGTAGGTGAGGTGAGGAGACCTGGGGTGCAGTCAGCGTTCACATTCATCCCAATGGTGTTTAATTAGTTTGAGCTCAGAGCTCTATAGCAGGCCACTCAAGATCTTCCATGCTAACTCATATAAAGTAGATCTTCATGGAGGTGGATTTGTGCACATGGGCAGTGTCAACACGTTTGGGTCTCCCAGTTCAAGTGAAAGGATAATTCAATGCTACTGCTTCCAAAGACGTCAGATACAATTGTGTGATAACTTATATAACTTTTATGACAGTTTGGGAAAGAACCACATATGAATGGAATAGTCAGATGTCCCAATACTTTTTTGTCCATATAGTGTATGTAGGTTAGGGGAACAGGCTGTTAATTCTAATCATGAAAACATTACTATGATGATATGATAATTAGATGAGTAATCTTAGGTACAGCTCTCCCTCCTAACTTCCTGCAATTACAAACATCTTCTGTTTATTTGGAAAAAGTGTCTGGTTTGATGCAATGCAGTAAATAAATGAAAGTAAAAATAATATTTTTTCTTTTTTGAAAAAATTGTCTCCACACATTATGTTTAATGTCCTGTGCAAATTGTATAATAATTGCTAAAGACGTCTTAAAACAGTGTTATGCAATACACACACACACACACACACACACACACACACACACACACACAGATGCAGATACAAGTGCAGATCACGCAGTCTTTATTAAACATGAAGCAAAATCCTAAATAGCAGGCAGAAATGGTGGTCAGAAACTAGCAAAAAAACAAGACCAGGCGCTGAACGTAACACAAGTCACGAGGGGCGAAAGCGAAATCCTAAACCAGAAAACTGACACGGAAACTTTAACACGGTAATCCAATACGTAATACAGAACGACTCTGTAAGTCTTAGGAGCTTTGGAAAACCTAATTGAAAGTGACTTCTCAAGCCGTGTGTGTATATGTTTCCTGTGAGTCAGGATCTGTGTCGGCCATGTTGGAAGGCTGTGGTCATTGCTGGGATTTTAAGTCTCCAGAGGACAGTGACCGGACACACAAAATTACTTAATTATTTTAAAAATATTAAATTACTTCCAATATCTAACCCGGTGTCATTACAAGTTATTTTGGTCAGGGTTTCAAATTTAATGTTTAACCACATTTTAAAGCTCCTTAAGCGTCCACTTTTCTTTTTCCATTTTAAAGATTACATTTACTGTATCTCTCTATTGATTTTACTCTTTTGAACTTACTTTTAATGAATCTTTGCCTAAAAGTAAGCAGTTCTATGAAAAATGTGTGTGTGTGTGTGTGTGTGTGTGTGTGTGTGTGTGTGTGTAGTTGCATATAGCTGTGAGTAAAACACTGGCACAGGTGATGGTGGACTGTAAGCTGGCTGAAGAGAAGATCATTAACGCTGCTGGAAACATCACTATTGACGGCATGGAGGTTCTTGGAAGAATGGTCCGATCCCGTGGAGACAGGGACAACTCTGCACCGGTATGTATGTGTGTGTCTGTGTGTGTGTGTAGAGTTTGTATATGTTTGACTGTATTTTTTTACTGTATGGTTCTAAAAATTTATTTAAAAAATAGTTTTTTTGTAATGTAATCATGTAATAAATGTACTCAGGCCTAAAGATCTATGGTCCTTAATGTGTGTGTGTGTGTGTGTGTGTGTGTGTGTGTGTGTGTGTGTGTGTGTGTGTGTGTGTGTGTGCATGCAGTTTCAGCTCCAGTTGTTTGATATAGTGTGTAGTACATCATGGGCTCGTCGAGACAAGTGCTGTGATCTTCCCAGTTTGGTAAGCTCTTTGTCACACATAACAGAACACAGAGCTACATCACACAACATAGAGCTTCATAACAGAACACAGAGCTACATTACACAACATAGAGCTTTATAACAGAACACAGAGCTACATCACACAACATAGAGCTTCATAACAGAACACAGAGCTACATCACACAACATAGAGCTTCATAACATAACACAGAGCTACATTACACAACATAGAGCTTCATAACAGAACACAGAGCTACATCACACAACATAGAGCTTCATAACAGAACACAGAGCTACATCACACAACATAGAGCTTCATAACATAACACAGAGCTACATCACACAACATAGAGCTTCATAACAGAACACAGAGCTACATCACACAACATAGAGCTTCATAACAGAACACAGAGCTACATCACACAACATAGAGCTTCATAACATAACTTAGAGCTACATCAAACAACATAGAGCTACATCCAGATCATAGAGCTACATAACAGAACACAGAGCTACATCACACAACACAGAGCTACATCACACAACATAAAGCTTCATAACAGAACACAGATCAACATCACACAACATAGAGCTACATAACAGAACACAGCTACATCACACAACATTGAGCTTCATAACAGAACACAGAGCTACATCACACAACATAGAGCTTCATAACAGAACTTAGAGCTACATCAAACAACATAGAGCTACATCACAGCGCTACATAACAGAACACAGAGCTACATCACACAACACAGAGCTACATCACACAACATAGAGCTTCATAACAGAACACAGATCTACATCACACAACATAGAGCTACATAACAGAACACAGAGCTACATCACACAACATATAGCTTCATAACAAAACACAGAGCTACATCACACAACATAGAGCTACCTAACAGAATGCAGAGCTACGTCACACAACATAGAGCTACCTAACAGAACACAGAGCTACGTCATACAACATAGAGCTACCTAACAGAACACAGAGCTACGTCAAGTCAAGTCAAGTCAAGTTTATTTGTATAGCGCTTTTCACAACAGACATTGTCTCAAAGCAGCTTTACACAAATCAACAGTGATGGTGAATGGTGTGCATTTGTCCCTGATGAGCAAGCCGTGGCGACTGTGGCAAGGAAAAACTCCCTTAGATGTTATGAGGAAGAAACCTTGAGAGGAACCAGACTCAAAGGGAACCCATCCTCATCTGGGTGACATCAAGAGTTTGATCATAAATCTTTCAACAATACAGAACACTGGAGAGTGAGAACTAACATGAGCACTGGAGTATAAGATTATAAGTAATGTTCTTTCTGCAGTCTTATACAGTCTATATGGTTAGTAGCTCCGAGTTTTATAAGCTCAGCATTTGTGATCACCACAGATCCAGCATCAGCTTCTCCATGCCAGAGCCTTTAAACACTCCAGGAGGTCCAATGTCAAAACTCCACACATGTAGCGGGATCCAAATGGCACTGGTACGTCTCTAGATGGTTCAGGATGTTTGTGAGTTCGGCATCTACTTCTTTAAAGGTCCGTAATCATCACGAGGTGGGAGGTGACTGGAGCTGGAGCAACCTCAGGATGCCTCGGGATGGGGAGAGAAAGAGAAGCAGTGGAGAGGAATTAGCGTAGCTGCTGTTCATGATATTAACAGCACAAGTTGATAATGTGCATGTGATCAGATGTTCTGGAGCACAAGGTTATGATGTGATGTGTGTTATGTGTAGGCTTTGCTAAAAGATACGTTTTAATCTACACTTAAATTGGGTGAGTGTGTCTGAGCCCCGAACACCGTCAGGAAGACTATTCCAGAGTTTAGGAGCTAAATGTGAAAATGCTCTACCACCTTTAGTGGACTTTGCTATTCTAGGAACTACTAGAAGCCCAGAGTTTTGAGATCTCAGGGGCGTGGCGGATTGTAGCGTGTTAAAAGACTGGATAGATACACGGAGCCAAACCATTTAGTGCTTTATAAGTGAGAAGTAATAGTTTGTAGTCTATTGAAACTTAACAGGAAGCCAATGTAGGGACGATAAGATCGGGGTTATGTGATCATATTTTTTTGACCTTGTAAGAACTCTGGCTGCTGCATTCTGGACTAACTGAAGCTTGTTTATTAATGAAGCAGGACATCCACCTAGTAACGCATTACAGTAGTCTATTCTGGAGGTCATAAGCATGGACGAGCTTCTCTGCATCGGATATAGACAACATATTTCTTAGCTTAGAAATATTTCTAAGGTGAAAGAAGGCTGTTTTGTAACCTGATTGATGTGATTTTTGAAAGACAAGTCGCTGTCTAAAATAACACCCAGGTCTTTTACCGTTGAACTAGTGGTTACAGAACATCCGTCTAAATGCAGGTTGAGATGCTGGGCGTCTGTATACCAGTTTTTGGGCGATGAGCAAAATCTCAGTCTTATCAGAATTTAAAAGTAGAAAGTTATGGGTCATCCAATCTCTTAGTTCCTTAACACACTCAGTCATCCGGGTTAATTGAGCTGTATCGCCTGGTTTAGATGAAATATATAGCTGAGTATCATCAGCATAACAATGGAAGCTAATTCCATGCCTTCTAATAATATTTCCTAACGGAAGCATGTATATTGTGAAGAGCAGGGGTCCTAGAACTGAACCTTGCGGCACGCCATAATTTACTTGCATTAGCCTGGATAGCTCTCCATTCAAATCTACGAAATGGTAACGATCGGACAGGTAGGACACACAACGTCACACAACATAGAGCTTCATAACAGAACACAAAGCTACATCACACAACATAGAGCTACCTAACAGAACACAAAGCTACATCACACAACATAGAGCTACATAACAGAACACAGAGCTACATGACACAACATAGAGCTTCATAACAAAACACAGAGCTACATCACACAACATGGAGCTACCTAACAGAACACAGAGCTACGTCACACAACATAGAGCTTCATAACAGAAGACAGACCTACATCACACAACACAGAGCTACATCAAACAACATAGAGCTACATAACAGAACACAGAGCTACATCACACAACAAAGAGCTACATAACAAAACACAGAGCTACATCACACAAAATAGAGCTTCATAACAGAACACAGAGCTACATCACACAACATAGAGCTTCATAACAGAACACAGAGCTATATCACACAACATAGAGATACGTAACAGAACACAGAGCTACGTCACACAACATAAAGCTACATAACAGAACACAGAGCTACATCACACAACATAGAGCTACATAACAAAACACAGAGCTACATCACACAACATAGAGCTACATAACAGAACACAGAGCTACATCACACAACATAGAGCTTCGTAACAGTACACAGAGATACACCACACAACATAGAGCTACATAACAGAACATAGAGCTACCTAACAGAACACAGAGCTACATCACACAACATTGAGCTGCATAACAGAACACAAAGCTACATCACACAACATAGAGCTACGTAACAGAACACAGAGCTACATCACACAACATAGAGCTACATAACAGAACACAAAGCTACATCACACAACATAGAGCTACGTAACAGAACACAGAGCTACATCACACAACATAGAGCTACATAACAAAACACAGAGCTACATCACACAACATAGAGCTACATATTAGAACACAGAGATACACCACAACATAGAGCTTCATAACAGAACACAGAGCTACGTCACACAACATAGAGCTATGTAACAGAACACAGAGCTAAGGACTAAAGTAAGTTGTCCTCGCCACATAGTGTGCAGCTGAGTGCAAACAGTCCAGACAAATAACAGAGCAAACAGACAATACAAGACAGTGTGGGACAAAATCACAAAATACCGCTGACCAGTAAACCTACTGTATAATGTGTTATAGTGTGAAATGAGAGAACAATAAACAAGAGTGTACTTGTAAAACATAAACACAACATGTAAAACATGCAAACCCACAACAGCAGCAATCATAAGGTGTGCAAAACAGCATGTAAACAGTTATTATATTATTATAATATAACATGGGTGCTGCTGTAGACATGGATGTGTATAAATAGTAGTGAGTATTGAGTGTGTGTTTGAGTTTTCGGTTTGTAACAGGTCAGTAACACACAGTTGAGTGTGTGTGTGTGTGTGTGTGTGTTTGTGTGTGTCAAAATCCATATTCATGGGATTTTTTAAAACCATATTAATGCAGTTTTTGTTTTTGTTTATTGTGTGTGCTGTTGTTGTTTATAACGTTGTTGACTTTCAGAGGAAGGAGGCTGATTGTCCAGCACTGCCTCGAGCTTGCACATGCAGTCAAGACAGTAAAGGCCCTCCTGGTCCTCCTGGACCTCTGGTACACACACAAAGATACACTTTCAAATAAGTCTTCAAAATGTGCCTCAAAGGTCATTACAAACTCAAAGAATTTTGTGTGTGTATGTGTGTGTGTGTGCGTGTGTGTGTATGCACTTCACAGGGAGGTCCTGGTATTAGAGGGTCAAGAGGAGATCGAGGAGAACCCGGCCCTGTGGTACAGTCTGATTATTATGGTCTGATTGGTTGTACAGCACTAAAGCGATAGGATTATTGTTCTTATTTTCTGTGCGTTTGTGTGTGTCACAGGGTCCAGTGGGTCCAGTTGGAGAATCGGGAGTACCAGGACCTCAGGGCCCCCCCGGCCCCCAGGGACACAGCGGGCGATCTATCAGAGGCCCTCCGGTAACACATAAACACACATGAGTGTATGACTGTTATCAGCAAAATTTAGATGCTGTGTGCTTTTTACAGCTATTGTTTTTCTGAAAGAAAAAGAAGTGACCTTAGAAAGTTTGCTATGGACCGTTTGTCATTCTTGTGCATGGCAGATAAATTACCTTGGCAAAGATAATCCAGAAATAAAAGCATGCCAAGATTGGTGTGTGTGTGTGTGTGTGTGTGTGTGTGTGTGTGTGTGTGTGTGTGTGTGTGTGTGTGTTTAGGGTGGTCCAGGCGAGAGAGGGGAAAAAGGTGAAGCAGGACCTCGAGGTACTCAGGTAAAAGCTATAATATTGCTCAAACTCCAATCTAACACAGTGTGGATAATAATAACTGAATATTAACCTGTGGCATGATTCGTTTCTATACAACAATGCATTATTTACAAGAATCCACAGAAAATATCAGAAGTAACAGTTGCATTTAATCTAAAAATAATGTGTGGAAATGGTCTGCTTTTAAATATGTATTTTTGGCACTCTGGGAAAACCCATGCAGTTTTTGTGTTTTCTACAATCAATAGTTCTAAGAAATGCGTTTTCTTGAACTGAAGTATGTTTAAAGTACTTCAAGAATACTTTTAAGTCTGGTCACCCCTAAAATGAAAACGTGAGACAATCTCACATATGTTCCAAGATTTTATTTTAAATTAAACTAAAGTCAAGCTTTATTGTCATTTCAAGCATACACAGTGCAGTACACAGTTGGAAGAAAAAATGATGAGCACAACGATGACCGTAATGAAGAAGTTTATAACAGCGTAGAAGTGACAAAATACATGAAGTACTTTGTGTTCATCGGTGTCAAAAAAAACACAGAGCAAATTCTGCCCAGACATATTACACTGTTTTCCCCTTAAAAGTGTAAAGAGGATTTAGCCTTAAAATGTAAATTTAGTGTAGGAAATAAGTAAAGGAACACACGGCTGTGAACACACGGCTGTGTGATACCACTACCGAGTCAGCAGGTGGTAGTCACCGGTATTTACATCTTTGCAGGTGCCGGCCCCTCAGCAGGTCAGGTTAGGGGATTGTTTAAATGATATTCATGGTCTCGGACTCCTTTTGGTTAAAGATGTTCTTTGATAGCTTGCTGCCTCTCAAAGATTCATTAAATTAAGACTATAATTAAAATTCTTCATTAAAAATACATATTTACTTTTGTGAAATTTAAGCCGTTTTGCGGATTCAATTTGGCACATAGCTATTTTGTTTCGCGAATGGTCCCGATTTATCGCGGAAAATGTGAACTTATAGGGAATTGTTATTATGGAGTTTAATGTTGAAATAAGGTGATTCATTAAAGTATTTTAAAAGAGGTTTTGGGTTCATTATCATTTTAATAGATATCAATCAGTGTTCGACTCATTGATATCATTATATGAATAGATTGTTGCACTAAGAGTAACATTAGAGTCTTTTCACATAAACTGAGTAGAGTCTTGTGACAAAAATGATAACAGGTACATTAGAGCCATAATAAACCATAGTACTTTGAATACTTAAGTACAGGCAAAAACTATTGTACTTTTACTCAAGTGAAAGTTTAAAGGGACACTTTTACTTTTACTGGAGTCATATTTTACCTGCTATATCTCTACTTTTACTCAACTACATGCTTTGTGCACTTCGTCCACCACTGGTATATATACAAGTTATCTAGATTTCTAAAAATCTGTTTTTCACTACAGGGTGTCCCAGGAAACCCGGGATCTGCAGGACGGGATGGCCCTCCAGGACCCAGAGTAAAGTCTCTTTCACTCAGGATTGGTGTATAGAAGTATTCAGATTATGTAGCATTAGCTGTGATTGGCTAACACGTGTTCTGCTCCATAGGGTTTGCCAGGCAATGACGGACCACAGGGCAGAACAGGGCCTCCAGGAAATATAGTGAGTACAAGACACGTGCACACAAACACATAAATTCAGTTATAATTAATTGCATGCATAATATTACGTAGCATACAAGTTATTTTACTATGTAGAGCATGCTCTTACAATGGAAATGCTTCACACGCTTACAGTTTACATCAGTTCTTCCATGTTTTATTTTCAAATAGGGATTAATAATGTGTTGGTGAATGTTTAAGTACACGGAAAGTACAAATTCTGAGATTTAAGTTGCCTAAAAGTACTTCACAGATAAAATGTTTGGGAATATATAGATATAAAGCTCCATACCTGCTGAACAAATCTGGGATAAAAATAAACGCTGATTGCACCTCAGGCCTCCTCTCATCACCTACATCACTACCTGACTTCACTAACACTCTTTGTAGCTGAATGAATCTCCACAAGCTCACTCCAACATCTAGTGGAACACCTTCCCAGAAAAGTGGAGGTTATTTTAACAGCAAATGGGAACTAAATGTGGAATGGGATGTGTAAAAAGTACATACTAATCCTATGGCCAAATGTCAACACACGTTTGTCTATTTTGTGTATATCTTTGCATAGCTCATAAAACATTATATACAGTATGTAAGGTATCATGTAACACAATCGCAGGCAAACTAGTGCTTTATTGAGTTCAGGGCAGAATAATTCAGAAATGCGAGGCAAAATTGAAGAGGCAAATCAGGGTCAAAGAATAATCCAATCTAGGCGAAGCTGTAATCGAGAACTAGACACAGAAATTAATCTTAAACTGCATAATCAGTACTGCATTCAGAATCAAGCGGCTTGGTCAAGTCGGGCTTACAAACACAGGACCTGAGCCATATTTTGCGACTCGACAACAAAAACACAGCGGCATTTAAACACAAGCTAACCACAAGGTAAACGGAAACAGCTGTGCACAATAGGGACAC
Organism: Silurus meridionalis; assembly: GCF_014805685.1. Taxonomy (NCBI): domain Eukaryota; kingdom Metazoa; phylum Chordata; class Actinopteri; order Siluriformes; family Siluridae; genus Silurus; species Silurus meridionalis. The sequence continues at coordinate 21,440,382 of NC_060893.1, read as the reverse complement.
GTGGAAACTGCAAATCAAGACAGAAAACGTGCTCCTCTCCATGAGCTCCAAGCAGGCATCGCTCAGGAGAAGGGGAGGAAATCTTTTTTTTTCAACAATTCGATTTATCAAAGCTATGTCCTAACCAGAGGTGGAAAGTAATAAATTACATTTACTCATCATGTCATTGAGTAGTTTGTTGTGCACTTCTAACTTTTTCAAGTAGCTTTTAAAAGAAACTTTTTTTATTTAGTACTGTATGTTTTGTTTAAAGTATTGTACTTAACTTCATTTTAAATCAAATCCGTTACCAAGTGAAAAAAATTAATAAATAAACACATTGCAAGGGAAAAAAAAAAATCACACCCAGAAACTACTGCCCCTGCTAAAACCTAACATGAAAGCACATGGAGACGGACGAGGCTGTCTGAAGTCTGAATCTACATTTGCGATTTCTCTTTTTTAAATATATATATATGTAATATAGCACTAAAGTCAAGTTTTTCTGACATGTATCATTCTAACGTATTACACCACTACACACTGTTTATGCAGGAATATAAACAAATCTCACATTATTCTTGCAGAGTATTACAGATTTGACATTTTCAAATTGACATTTTCAATCGTACTGGCGATCAAAAGTCGCAAAACCGAGACAATCAGTTTGAGTCTTTTAAACATTAGAAATTTCAGGAACCTACAGTATACTGTATATTTGATTTACAGGTTTCTAATAGCAATTTATCAGGTATAGATGTTTAGACAACAAACAAGAATTTGCAGTAGATTACACAAAACATTTTTGACACACTTTCAATTGTACAGACCATCACAGAAAACAGCATTACAGTATGTAGAACATGGAAAAAAAAAAAAAAAATCTGAAATCTGTGTTCAGTAGCTTAGACCTTTCTATAAATTCGGTCCATGCGCTATTAAACAGTATATAAGCCTATAACGTGGCCCTCTCTCAGTGCAATGTGACCCCTGTTGTCTTTAGAGCAACTGCTGCATCTTTTGCCCTGGTTTGTGAAAAATGACCTTTTATTCTTTTAGCATCAAACTGCTGGAATAAATGTTTTATGCATTATTGCTCTGCTTGCCATATTGCATGCTTCAACATTATTATGCACACATAAGAAGTTCATATAGTTGGTTAAATAATATATAAAATAATATTTTATACACAAAATTTAATATAATAAATCAGATGAATGCAATCATTTTTTTTTTATAATTTTGCTTACATTGGCACACATTATATTGATTTAAATAAAATAAATGGAAAAATGTAATTAAATATTTTACATTTGTTAGTCCCCATTTGGTTAATACAGATGTTTATGTAAGTGCATGTGTTTGTTTTACATTTAGACAAACGCCATTCATTCCAGATTTCAGTGAGATTATAAACCATTACTGGGTACAGGTGTAGAAGTCGTCCTGAGTTGCTCACATGACAGTGTTTATGATCAAAGCAGCAGTTTAAAGATACAAATCTATAGAATCTGGCTGAGGTTATCCACTGAGTGAGTATCCATATGGATATTGAATGCTTTTGTTATAACTGAACTATTTAAAGTAAATGTCAAGCATTGAAAATATTAAGAAGCATTAATTTTGAGAGCTCAATTTCTCTTTAAGCCATACTTTGAATACTTCTTTAAGCCGTGCAGAACCTTTATGAAGTTTTCTCTGACAGCTCTCCGAGGATCAGAATGAACAGCGATCGCTCTTTCATCTCTTTCCCCCGTAGTCTTATTCCTGCCTCGCCCATGTTTAGAATGTTAACGCCAGAACAACCGTCTCTGGCACGAAACTTTAAGCTCTCGCCGCAGAGCAGCGGCATCATATACAAGGCTGTCTTCGCTTTGATCTCACAGTGTTCCCTCTTTCATCCCACCACCATGCCATAAAGAAGCACCGACTTTGTCTCTTTAATCTGGAACTCAGTGCGTCTGTGTTATTACAGCTGCTCTGTGCTCTCTGCAGGGAGGACCAGGAGCTCCAGGGGCACCGGGTCAGAACGGCCCTCCAGGACCCACTGGCGAACAAGGACCCCCAGTAAGAACACAGGGAAATGGTTGGGTGTTGTGTTTGTAATGTATGTCGGGTGAAGTCAAGGGAAGTCATAACTCTTTGCAAATACACTGCTTAACCCTAAACTACTGTTTAATGCATGCAAGTTTCTCCCCTCCAGCATCTGCATCAGAATAATATAACAAGAGCATTTGTTTTTACCCAGACTGCAACGGAATGGTTAAAGGAAGCTCCATTTTTGTTCAGTTGTCCTGAAGGTCCCTTAGCTGCTCTAGTGGAAATTTTCAAAAGATATTAGAAAGATCATTACAAGATTTCAGCATTTGAGGAGGCTGCTAATGACTTTTTAATTACATACAGATTTAGGCTGCAGCAAAGGTTTCAGCTCGACAGTCAAAAATTCAGTGAATGTGGCTTGTAAACGTTTAAGAGGCTGGAAAGACATCATTTAAAATACAAAAAGAAAATCACTTACATTTAGTCTTTTTTTTGTCTGTAAGTGGACATAATGCACATTTAAATGCTGCAGAGTGATCAAAGTGAATTTGTGCTTCAGAAATTAAACCGTTGTTTTTGGAAGTTTATAATGCCATTACATTTACATGTATAGGGTTTGGCAGAGGCCATTATTCCGAGCGACTTACAACTGAGCAGTTGAAGGTTTAAGGCTTTGATCAAGGGACCAGCAGTGGCAGCTTGGTGTCCAATGCCTTAACTCCTGAGCTACCACCTGCCCACCTGTTACTAAAAGTGCAGGAAAGTGTTTAGAATGGTCCAGAAAGCCTTCCATTTTTAGATCCCTAGTCTGAGACTTGAAAACAAATTGTTCATAACTATTTTTTAAGCTTCAGTAAGCTCTTTATATCAAGTCCCTGGTCAGGCTTGTGGTGGATCCCAAATCGATAACAGGAACACCAGAAAGGGGGCAGGAATACACCCTGCAGAACAGTGTATGTCTTTGTTATCATGAGTACAGAAATATTAACTTGAACATCTCTCTTTGTCTGTCTTAGGGTCTCTTAGGTTCAAAAGGGGAGAAGGGAGAACGCGTAAGTGAAATCCTGCTTTGTCCTTTTATTTTCCTGCTAGCTTTACTACTGAGGTTTCGAGTAGAGTGTGTGTAATGCTCTGTAATGTGGTGTATGACTCTCATCATAGGCTTACTCGTGTTTTCAAAGGTGCATGTAAGAGTTTGTGAGTGTGTGTGTGTGTGTGTGTGTGTGTGTGTGTGTGTGTGTGTGTGTGTTTATTTGTATGTGATTTGTACAGGGGGATGCACAGTCTACTTCATCAGTCCAAGCCATTGCCAGACAAGTGTGTGAGCAGCTTATACAAAGTGAGTTCATTGCATGACACTGGGTTACTGATCGGAAGGTTGGGGGTTAAAGCCACTCTTGTGCCCTTGAGCAAGGCCCTTAACACTTACGTATCATGGCTGACCATGCGCTCTGACCCCAGCTTCTAAACAAGATATGTAAAGAGCAAAATTTCACTGTGCTGTAATGTATATGTAAAAAATAAAGGCTATTAAAAATAAATAAAAGTATTGATACAATTCTGGATTAAATAAAAAACTACAAACGATGTAAGTTTGCAGTTATATAATGGTAAATATTATCATCATTCAGGACTCTCTCTTTCTCTGTGTCTCTCTCAGCTCACATGTCCCGGTACAACTCCATTCTGAATCACGTCCCGAGGCAGCAGACGGTCTCGATACGCAGTGTTCCCGGGCCTCCAGGTGAGCCCGGTCGGCCCGGTCCTCCAGGACAGCAAGGAGAGCAGGGTCCGCCCGGGCGTCCCGGATTTCCGGGAAATAGTGGAGACAACGGGGAGCCTGGAGCCAGAGGTGCTGATTAACATGGGATCTGGTTGTGTGGGGGAGATTAGAAACAGACTCTCAGAAAGGGGGATCATGAGGGATCCACATTAAGGCCGTGTAAGATTTAAAGAAGAGAGTTTAGGGACTACATGTGGTATTTGCATTGAAGAAGAGATTAGGGAATAACACGCTGAATCCGAAGAGTCTTAACCTTATCGCCATGAAGGCTGGATTTCGTGTCACAAGAGACAACATAAATCCCTTTGTTTCCTCAAGTAATGCACCTGGAATCTTTGCTGGTGTTTTCTTCAACCACCTGCCTCACTTAGATTATTTTTATTTGCTCACAAAAGTTTGAAATCAAACCAATAAACACATTTTAAAAAGCAAGAAAAATTATGTAGGATTTGGCAAATGAATGAAATTTCTGTATCTAATGTGGAGTTGAAATAAGAAACATATGACTCCAAATATATATAGAGAGAGAGAGAGAGAGAGAGAGAGAGAGACATAGCACAAAATTCTCTGAAAAATATTCTTTTTTTTTTTGCCCCATGCTTGATAAGGCTGAAAATTGTGACATTTCTAATTGTTTTTTCCCCCCAAAGAAAACACTTTTGTGTGGAATTTTCCTTTAAGCCATAAAGCTTATTTTAAAGACTTATTTGAATGTCAGTATGCAGTCAGACAAGAACGAAGACATCTGGAAAAGGAATGTGTCCCGAGTTCCGTAATGCAACTATTTCTAAATATATGAGTGAGGGCTGGTAATGAGTTCAATTTTGTGTGTGTGTGTGTGTGTGTGTGTGTGTGTGATCAGGTCTTCCAGGTGAGAAAGGAGAAAAAGGAGCCCCAGGTGTTGGTGTTCAGGGTCCCAGAGGTCCTTCAGGGCCTCCAGGTACACAAACACACACAGTATAATATATAATTGCATTTCATACCTACTCCACTTCACATTTTTGTTTAAAATTTCTACATGCTGAATGGTGCAAATCAGAGTTGTATACCAGGCACCAACACACACACACACACACACACGCACACGCACACTCTCACACATGCACACAGCACAAACACAGAAAGGACTCGCTACAGGCTACATGAACTTATAGAATGTAATTATCCAAATGTATATGTATATACGTATCTCAAGTAATTCAAATACAAAAAAAATTACAATTATTACTGACGCACCACCTGCTAAACTCTGGACTGCTCTGGGGGTCTCATTTATAAACAGGGCGTACACACGTTTCCAGCCCCAGCCACTACCCACGCAATGGTTTGCTTATAAATGAGACCCCTGGACAGGTAAAACACAGAAGCTCCTGCAGAATGAGAAATGGAGAAATGGGGAGAAAACAGCGAGGGGCGAGGAGCAGATTCAGGCCAAAGAACACGACAGAAGGTTTCCTAAGTTTGGGATAATTTCCAACTAAAACATAAAGAAAACACAAGGAAACAAATTACTTGTTCATTGTTCATTCTTGGTTTTTAATGAAGAAAAAGTACTTACTTAAATAATTGATGGACTAATATATTTTCTTTATAAAGTGTCATTTAAACGGTGTTGAAAAAGCCAATTTCTGATGTATCACTTTCAGGCGACTGGCTATAACAAGTCATGTGTGCTAGAATATTCAAACACAACAGATAGAAAAACAAACTATGTAATATTACTGTTAAAAATTCACATCAGCACCCACTTAGTACACAATTGTGTATTGATTTTGGTGTGTGTGTGTGTGTGTGTGTGTGCGCACCATCAGGTCCACCTGGTGAGGGAAGGAGTGGTAGCCCTGGTCCATCTGGCCGCCCTGGTAACCCTGGTGTTTCTGGTAGACCGGGCACTCCTGGACCAGTAGGACCAGCCGGACCTCCAGGCTATTGTGATCCGAACTCCTGTGGATACAATGTGGCAGGTACGTTTTCTCACTCTCACACACACACACACACACACACACACACACACACACACACAAATCATATACATTATAAAAATATATATATATATATATATATATATATATATATATATATATATATATATATATATATATATGTTTGTGTGTGTGTGTGTGCACTATATTGCCAAAAGTATTGGGTCATAAGTGCGGAATGTGCATATTGAGGATCCCATTTTACATTTAGTCCCAATTTGCTCATATAATTCCCTTCACTCTTTTGGGGGACTTCGGGGTAGACATTTGTGTGGTTATCAGCCACATGGGCGTTAGTAAAGGCAGGTAAAGATTGGGGTGCAGTAAGAGTTCATCCCAAAGGTGTTGAGATCAGAGCTCTATAGCAGGCCACTCAAGATCTTCCTCTCCAAAGCATGTAAACTCGCTTTGTGCCCAGGGGCATCGCCATGCTGGAGCAGATTTGGGTTTCCAATTTCAAGTAAATGCAAAATTTTATACCACATATAAAGACATCCTATACAAGTGTGTGCCTCTAGCTTTGTGGTAACAGTTTGGAAAAGAACCACATATAGCAGGAAAGGTCAGGTGTCCCAATACTTTTGTCCATATAGTGTGTGAATATATATATATATATATATATATATATATATATATATATATATATATATATATATATATATATATATATACATATACAAATCTAGATTTCTAAGCTATTAGGTGACGGACAATTAGATGTATTGAAATAGATGCATACAACTGTATAAGTATAAAGCAAGCATGCCAGTATCACTCATAGTGAACAGAGTAGAAGGTTTTCCATTTCACCGAAATTCATAGGTCTATTGTTAGCTGCTCAACCTCACCGTCCTTAATCATCTACGTCATTATGTCAACACCTCGAACTCATACTGTGAAGTTCTGAATCATTTCCCTGCAGTCGGATCGAAATTCATTATCATGAATTGTGCATGCTACGAGTGGTTTTGAGGCGGCTCATGATGCAATGCTGTAGCAACTCTGTTTCGATGTAACGGTCCGGAGGTTGGGTGTGTGTTGGCTTTGGTTTAAACTGATACACAGAGAGCAACATGGACAGAATGGCTCATTCTGCTAAATAGAAAAGAACAGGACAGGTGATGAGCAGTAGAGTGCATTTAGTCACCATCACCACATAGAAAGGTACCAGGTATGTGTCAGTCAGTAGGTCAGTTATATAGTGTAATATTGAGATGATTGTGTTGGGTGGTAATAATAGTGCTCTAGTGTCTAATTGGAGGTTTTCGTTAATGGTTTCAGTGATTAGTTAAAGTTTTTATTATGATTTTAAATCCTACTAATGCTAAATTAGATCATTTTTTTTACGCACCATGTAGACAAATGAGCATCACTTTCTAAGAGATACCGTATATCCCCCATTCAAAGAGCATTATCACTATCATGATGACATTTTTCCATATTCATTGCTATTGAAATAAAAAATTTACTTAATTATTCATATGCACATGGCTGTTGGGTGAATCTAACAAATAATCAGGCTATCTTAATAACTGCAGGTTGACCGATCCGATATCGATACAATTTATCCATACGATAACTTGGTTGGATAGTACTTGCCGATAACCAATTAATCAACTGATAGCTTTTAAAATGGATACTTGATTTTAAAAAAAACAAGCAAACACTTTATGTAAAATAGCACTAAAGAGTTATATTAAAAAAGAAAAAAGAAACGTACTAAAACATAAAAATTTGCTAAAATAAATACTTTTTTTAAAATATATTAATTTATAAATATTAATGTCATCAATACATTTAAAATAATAAATATAACATCGTTCTCCATGCAACGTGTCATCTCACGTGTAAAAACAAACAGCATGTGGCGTCAGTGATTTGCCCTGTAGAGCTCGTAATGCCAGTGGACCGAAACCCTGAAAAACTATCTATTTTGCCCATAGCCGATAGTTCCAGCAATCAACTGTTGGTGCCTAAACCTCCATTGATAGCTAGGGGAAATTTTATTCTAAAATCCAACCTTGATTTTTAAATACAGATATGATACGAGTAAAACATATATTTAAAATTAGTTTTAAAATACATCTCTGTAGTTAAGGGATCTCTGGTTTAATGTGTTCTAGGTTAACTATTTGCATTAAAAAAAAAAAAAAAAAATATATATATATATATATATATATATATATATATATATATATATATATATATATGATTATAAAAAACTTTTATTCTGATGGTAATGCAGTATCGTCAGTAGTAAAGTGTTGTAATTAATATCAGAGGTATTGTAAAGCATATATTATGCTGTGACGTCCCTTTGTGCTGTATCTTTCTGTATCAGTGTAGCTGTGTGTGTGTGTGTGTGTGTGTGTGTGTGTGTGTGTGTGTGCGTGTGTGTTGTAATAGTGCTGAATGCCTGTATATGGTTTTGTATTAACTCCATTAATGTCACTAATAATCAGCGTTCCTGTGAGCACAGTGCTGATGTTTACACACACACACACACACACACACAGCTGTTCATATGAGATAGAAATGGGAGGAGGATGTATGGTGTGATAAGGTGTAATAAGAAGTTATGCAATGCAAATGTACAGTGGTGTGTGTGTGTGTGTGTGTTTGAGGTAATTTCCTTGTGGGTTTGTACTTCTTTATCAGCTGAATGATAAAGAAGCATCAACTGTATAATCAGTGATTTAAGATAAAACCATGCATGAAAAAAAAATCACTGTCTTACTGACATACCGTTCTTTTGCTCTGTTTCTTTGTCCTTGTGTCTCTCTCCCTCTCTCTCTCTCTCTCTCTCTCTCTCTCTCTCTCTCTCTCTCTCTCTCTCTCTTTCCCTTTTTCTCTCTCCAGTTGTTGAAGACCAGCAACAGTTTGTACATGTGTACTGAGCTTCAAGCTCCATTCACACGTTTGTGTAGGCTGTTGATGGAGCACATGCTTGGAGTCTTTATCTCACACACACACACACACACACACACACACACACACACATAGACTATAAAGCTTTTGCTTTAGCGAACACATGCACAGAGCGCAAATACACACCAAGTGCTTTGGGTGCGTTGTTGCTTTTGTACTGTCTGTGTTGGTGTCCGTGATAGAGCTCATCTGACTAACACACACACACACACACACACACACACACGCACATACACAAACATCATTAATACAAATTCCTGCACGCTTTGTAACGTGGGTGGCGTGTGTATCGTGACGTGTCCTCATTACTGGCCAGGGTGTCCTATCCTTTCACTCTCTGCTGTGTCTCCGTATATGTATATGTATGTGTGTGTGTGTATGTGTGTGTGTGTGTGTGTGTGTGTGTGTGTGTGTGTGTGCACTGCTTGGTGATAATCAGAGAGGGTCATGACTGACAGAGATATTCCCATAGCCCCAGTGCAGCCCAACCCCTACCAAACATACGGCCCCGACGAGGGGGAAGAAGTGGAGGAGGATCCGTACAACAACTACGGGAGGCAGCACCCCTACTACCAGCCCAACTACCCCGAGCCACGCCTCATCGAGCCCGAAGAAATGATCATAGTCGAGGACGCAGAAGAAGAGCTGCGCTCACCAGGCATGCAGCGTCTGACTCGCAGCACGGAAGAGCAGGAGCAGAAAAGAAAGACAAGGATGAGCGCTCAGTTCTGAACACGAGATCACATCACATTTAACAGATGATAGAGCGCACAGAAGCAACCGGGGCTGTCGAAAAGTTGTCACACGATGTAGGAAATGTATTTCTCATTTAAGGCATATTTTATATATATATATTCATAAATGACATATTGCTGCCTAATAAATCCCACTCACTAACAGGTGTCATGATGAAGAGATAATCAGTCTTATTCACTTCACCGCTCATAATGTTATAATGTCAATAACAGGTCAGTTTATCTGGTGACATTTTTCTGACCAATACAGCACCGGATTTCTGTGATATTTAAAAAATTTACTAAATAAACCACTTTTGATTGCATGATACAGGGGAATCATAAACAAAAAGCAAACGATTGAGAGAGAGAGCATGAGAAAAAAAGAAAGGTTTTGGAATGAAGAAATAATAATCGAAATTGAAACCAAAAAACAATGTACGCATTACTTTAAGGAATTGATATAATCATTAAAATGATTATATTGTTTATAATTCAATTCAGTATACTGTATATAATATATATATATAACACTGTTGCATGATCTTTATTACAATATCCAAAACATTAAAATGTAAAACCTTATAGAAGAAAGCTATCTGAAAGGATTTCGACAGCCCTGGTAGCGAGTGTTACATGCGATGTGATGTTGCAACGCGGTTCTCTATAACAGATTATGCACTGTATCACACTCAGTCATGCAGGTGGCACCTGTAGAATTTTAACTACAGCTTTATCATAGATTTTCATTTGTATCATTTTTATTATTATTTTATATATATATATATATATATATATATATATATATATATATATATATATATATATATATATTTTACTGGACACACACTTTTCCAATCAAAGCACAAAGCTGGAGCAGTTGAAGGTTAAGTGGCTCTCTGGTGGTTCTGGGACCGCGTGTAAACACTGAGCTACCACTGCACGGGTAAGATATATACATTTCATAGTGTTATTAAAGGTAACAAAGGGGCAGATTTAAAAGTTGTGGTTGGATGAGAGAAATGTGCACGCAGAGCAGTGAGGTGTGTGAAAACTCTTTAAGTGCCTGATGTACTCAGCAGAGATTCTTGTTTTTTTGTTGTTTTTGTTGTTGCTTTTCTGTTGCTTGCTTTTAGGAGTCAGACATGTGTTTTTCTGTTGCTTGGTCAGATGTTCTACAC